>NC_034599.1:44127989-44139075 GCF_900095145.1 Mus pahari | reverse complement strand
TGATTGTTCTTCCGAAGGTCCTGAGTTTAAATCCCAGCAACCACATGGTGGCTCATTACAGGTGGTTGTAATGAGACCTGACTCCCTCTTCTGAAGTGTATGAGGACAACTACAGTGTACTCACATATAATCAATGGCTCAGTGACCCGTCAAAAAGGGTTGATGTGATAAAAGTGACCAGTGGCTGTCTCTGCCTGTTCAGACAAGACTAGGACAGGAGACCTACTTGCTAAGAGATCTTTGCTAGTAGCACTCTCTTCTACTTCCGACGGTTCTGCAGCTGTTGTGTCATGACTGGGCTCTTTAACTCTTTGGTCTGTGAGAAGGCTGACAGCCTGGGTGATGTCACCATTACTGGCCTAAGAGAAAGGAAAAAACAAAAAACAAAAAGAAAAAAACAAATTTCTAAAGTAAAACACAGCAGAGTTAACCGTGTGCAATAATTTGGGTGCTGTTCTTTTACTACCATGGTGAAACCGTGAGTAAGACCAAGCCTAATCCTAGGTCTGAGGCAGAGAGCAGACGGTCTAGTGAAGGCAGGGAGCCTGGTGCACCTGGAGATGAATCAAGCCAGGTGACAGGAAGAGACTCTGAACTGCAACCTGAAAAGCAAGCCACAGCCTTGCTGGACAGTTCAGTGATCTCAGGAGCCTAACTCCACAGAACAGTTAGGGCACAGCAAGTCACTAAAGGGAACTGTCAGCTAACTCAGGTGATAAGTGCATTCAGCCCGGACAGTAAAGTCATGAGCAGTCACCGTATTTTACAGGGCGACTTACTAAGAAAAAGGTACAACCATGCCTTTTACCCAAACAAGAATCATGCTTTATCTATACTGCCTGTACCTGCTGGCTATTTTGAAGCTAGGTGTGCTACCATTTCCCTGGGTAACATTCAGAATGGACCCTTTCAAACATAACCAGCAATGCTCAAGAGTATCACGTGTTAAGAGCAGACAAGTTTCCTTCTGGAGTTATTTTTGGTTTGTTGGTCCCACTCAGGATCCATATGGATACAGTGCACATGGATGCTGGGACTCCTAAAGCTCCTTCAGGCTTCCCCACTGTACGTTCCCACCATCTACTTCAAAGTTTCTATATTGAAGAAACTAACCAGCTGACCTGTAGTAGGGTTCCTGTTCTTACACTTGCACCTGGGATAGAAATAGCGCGTGCTGACACACCTGACATGTGGGAAACTGCTTCAGCGTCTGTCAGCTAAGCTGGGTCTGGAAACCAACCTTTAATGCTTCATGAAGAAAGGAAGGGTCCTGGATGCCTGTGATTTCTCGCAGCTGATTTAACAGCATCTGGCAGCTCTGTTTTTGAGACAAAATCAGATAGGTGTCAGGAAGCATTCCTAGGTACCTTCTGGACAGAGGCCCAAACCTTGCACTTTACTTTATAAAGCGCTGACAAGCTCCATGCAGCAAGCTGCTGATGGTCAGAGACATTGCAAAATGCCCGTCTATCATTCGGTCTCTGGATATACTTTGAGCAGTTACAAGAGATATATATGACTCGACAGAAAACTCCAAATACCCAGGACACTTGTAACCCGTCAGCCTTAGCGTATGCTTAAGGAGCCTTGGACTTGCCTTTCTGGGAACAGTGTATCAGGTCGTATAAGGAGCCCAGGGAATCTGCATGAATGTGAGGATGAGCTATTTTAAGCTTTACTGTGCATGCCATTTGTGTGTGTGTGTCATTTTTCACTGACAATAAGCTTCTAACCATGTAATTAACAAATGGCTGGTACTACTAACCTTAAAGGAAAGCTAGCACTTTCTCAACTATCAAATAAGACACAAAGTTCGGGAAGAACAAGCTACACGTGCTCCATTCATCTGAACCATAGAGAGGCCTAACTAACTACTAACTACACAGATCATCTTAAGAACCCTTCTCAGCCTAAGTGCTCACCCCGCCATCCTGGTGGGCAGCCAGAGCTGATATAAAACACCTCTGGACACATAAAGCTCAACTCAAACAACCACCGGCTGGCCTTTTAGTAAGTAAGTATGGAAAAGAAACCGGTTAAATCGTGAGCAGCGATCTAATTTATACCATAGCTAAGGGTGTGCCAAGATTAAGTTCTAACTTAACACTCCAGGCTTCACCATTAAGTTCAATTAGTAATGTCACAGAGAGTCAGCCTCATTTACTGCCAGCTGTAACCGAAACAGTATCCCAAGGTCTTCAACAGCTGAGGACACTTAAGTACCACAACTAGAAATAACCTACTGAACAGCCCTCCCAGGCCAGGAAAAGGGATCAGAGCCATTCTCTGTCACAACCTCTCCACTCAGAAGCTAGAAATGGAACCTTCCCGCTGAGATAGCAGTCTTGGGCATTATGAGTCTTGACAAAGCCACCAGAGTTGGGCAGGGGAGGGGCTATCAGGCTGAGATTCTACTTTGGCAAAAACTGGAAATATAAGCAGGGTTTTTGTTTTGTTTTTTTAAAGTAAAGTACTAATTTCCTTCCAGATGAAATTCTAATCCCATTTGATTTCACCATGTAAAGGTGTGTGAATCTATGAATATGGAGCCTATGAAATTTTTTGGCAAGTCAAAATCAACATACCTGAAAAATCATGGGTGAGAGGGAGGGGAAATATGAAGCCTGATATTAATACCAAACTGGGACAAAGGTGAAATGACGGACAGACACCAATAACCACATCTTCATCTGGAATTGCTCTCTCGAATGTCACAAGTCACTCCAATGCAGAGACAATAAGAGTCCCAGCACGAAATAAGTGCTAACACACACCACCTACTTCTGGCTCTGTGCTGTTCTGAAAGCTCTGAAAGTATTAACTAACTGATGCTGGCTTAGCTCATTCAAACCTCATAGCAAACCTATGAGCACAGAGAAGTAACTTAGAATTACTGCTGGGGTGGGCTGACTGCCAGCATCTCCAAAGAGACAAGGAAACAAAAGCAAATACCCCCTTAATGTAAACCAATGCAAACTTGGGGTTTTTTTTTGCTGTATTTTGACCTTGAACGTTGCATGATAGTAAACTTCTCTTTTAAAAATGTGCCAGCCTTTAAACTATCAGAAGCTGATTACTCAGTGGTACAATGTGCTCTAAACAAGCTAGTACTGGCAAGGGGGTGGGGGGTGGGGTGGGGGTAAACAACTGTGGCATGCTACCAGTCAATGCAAGCATCATATAGTGTTAATTTTGAAAAGTGTTGTACTTTATTGTATAGGTGCTTTGCCTACATGTCTATATATTCATGCCTGGGGAGGTCAGAAAAAGGGACTGGACCCCCTGGAGCTGGAGTTACAGTGTAAGCTACCATGGGTGCTAGGAATTGAACCTGGGTCCTCTGGAAGAGAAGCCAATGCTCTTAACCTCGGAGTCATGTTTCCAGTCCTTAACTGTTAGGTGTGACGGTTCATACCTGGCACCCCAGCACTTGAGACAGAGGCAGGATTTTACAAGTTGGAGGCCAGCAAAGCCTGTCTCAAAAAAACCAAACAAGAAGAATTACAAAAGTTTATTTTTACAATGGCCAACCAAAGTCATCATGCACCCACAGTGTTCCCAGTTCATGCTCCGACACTTCACAGAAGTAGATTTTAAGATTTTCTAGCTACACCACTCCACAGAGAGTACACTCTAGTCAAACAAGACAAAGCCCATGCTCTGTTCTGACGAAGTCAAAAGGTGGCAAGCACAGACAGGTTTGCATTTCCTTGACTAATTTCATACTGTTTTCAGAGGCAGTAAAGGAAACAGACCAGCCCATCTAGAGGAAGGCTGGCTGCACACCTCAGCTTCAATGGCTTGAGAGCCAACCAGACTTGACTAAGACAGATTTCTCTTATTCTTAACATTTTTTCATACAATATATTTTGGTCCTATTCTTTGCCCTCCCTAACCCTCACTTCACCACCGCCCATCTAACTTCATATTCTCCCCCTCCCTCCCCAAAACAAACCCACCAAACCATAACAAAAACAAGCACACACTGAAACCAACAAACAAACAAATGTGGAGTCCGGGGGTTTGTGTTGGTGAACTGCTCAGGAAATGGGCCTGCCCTGGAGTGTGATTGATACACCCATGGTCACTAGAGAAAACTGAACTTTCTCTCCCAGGCAGTTATCAATTGCAAATGTCTTCTTGGTTAGGGATGGGACTTTGTGCTCATATCTCCTTCCCCAAACTGGGAAAGAAACTGTAGCCAGTAACAGACCAATACCAGTTGAGTAGTAAAGGCAACTCAGCCTTAAGCAGGATTATGTGAAGAGTGAGCGATGTCTCCACACACCAATGTTGGACCTATGTGCTGGGAGTCAGAGAGTGTGGACATATAATGAGAGGTGTGAATGGGGTGGGGGTGGGGGTGGGGTGGGGTGTCTAATAAAGAACTCCTCATGGCTTTTCTGAGACCGACAGACCCTCTCGGGATTGACTGGGCCACTACCTCTTTTCCTCCTTTTATAATTCTTTGCTATCTAGCTGTTTTCAGAGAGCTGGGGTATCATTTATCATGCAGATGGGAACATAATGCATTAGAGGCTGCCTGGTCATTCTGGCAGTCTTTTTAGGGCCAACTAGTCTGGAACAGCCCACCCTGGCCACTGAGATCCAGTGTGCAAACTTAAGAGCGAGCAACTAGTAGAAGTGTAGCTAGGAGGGCAGGCATGTTGGAGCAAGCCAGTAACTTGCTCTCAGGAAGATCACTGAGGCCTTGGGACTAGCCTGAGCTACACAGTGACTTACAGACCAGCCTGAGTTATAGAATGAGTTCTAGGCCAACCATATAGAGACTTAGTCTTAAAAAATGAACAAGGGAAGAGCTTATGGTCCTCCCAGAGGACCTAGGGGCAGATAATGGCTGCTGCGAGAGGACGACAGTTCTTCAGTTGTGCAGTAGCTCAGAAATTGTTCTTACACCTGTAAATAACCTCTCACCCATGCTCCGCAAACTGTAATTAAAGCCACTGGGTCCCCGAAAAGACATCAAAGTAGGAGAGTAGTTGTCAGGAGAAAGGGGGATCATCAGGACAAGGAGGATAAAGGACCAAATATATACACATAAAAGTCACAATGAAACCAACTGTATACAATTAATACATAATAATGGGAAAATTTCTTAATAATGGAGAAGTTGGGGCAGGCGACAAAGCTGAGCAGCTACAAGCACTGGCCGCTCTTCCAGAGGATGTGAGATTCAATCCCCAGCACCCATCTGGCCTCCAAAGACACTGTACACATATGGTGCACAAATATACACACAGGCAAAAGAGTTATTCACATAAAATTTTTAAATGGTACGTAGGTATACATGTGTGTAAATAATACTTGAGGTTGAGGCAAGAGGGTCAGGCACTCAAGACCAGCTTTGGCTACAGTCAAAGCCAACCTGGGCTGTAAGAAACTGTCTTTAAAAAAATGATATGAAATTTTCGGCTGGGCAGTGGTCATACATGCCTTTAATCCCAGAACTCAGGCAGTGACAGGTGGATCTCTGAGTTTGAGGACAGCCTAGTCTAATCAGTGAGTTCCAGGACAGTTGGGGCTACATAGTGACAAGATCCTGTCTTGGGGGAAAGAAATGAGAGAAGAGAGGGAGGGAGGGAGGGGAGAGACAGATGGGAAAAAGGGAGAATGAATATTTCAGCTAGGTCACAGAGATAATAAAGTCAAAATGGGATGAAAATACCCATTGGGGTAATTATCTAGCTTGTATAAAGAAAAGAATAAAGGGAGGGAGGGGAGAAGGGAGGGGCTGGAGAGATGGCTCAGTGGTCAAAAGCACTAGCTCCTCCAGAGGTCCTGAGTTCAACTGCCAGCAACCACACGGTGGCTCACAATCACCTATAATGAAATCTGGTGCCCTCTTCTGGCCTGCAGGAATACATGAAGACAGAGCACTGCATACATACATACATACATACATACATACATACATACACACACACACACACACATACGTACGTGTGCACAAGTAGGAAAGGAAAGGAAAGGAAAGGAAAGGAAAGGAAAGGAAAGGAAAGGAAAGGAAAGGAAAGGAAAGGAAAGGAAAGGAAAGGAAAGGGGCAACTGGTCAAAGCATCTGCATTCCAAGTCTGGTGACCTGAATTTGGTCCAAGACCTTTACAGCTAGAAGGAAGAACTTCCTCCACAAAGTTGTCCTCTATCTCCACACAGATGGGGACACACATCATCACACTTGTATCACCCACCCCAATAAGTTAAAATTTAAAGCATTTATAATTAGGGGGTTAAAAAATAATTTAGGGGCTGGAGAGATGGCTCAGTGGTTAAGAGCACACCGACTGCTCTTCTGAAGGTCCCGAGTTCAAATCCCAGCAACCACATGGTGGCTCACAACCATCTGTAATGAGATCTGACACCCTCTTCTGGAGTGTCTGAAGACAGCTACAGTGTACTTACATATAATGAACAAATAAATCTTTAAAAAATATATATACAAATGGCTTACCCCCCCCCACAACCCAGGAGAAAGGAGCCCCAAAAGTACTAGACCACACACCAAAAGGAACTGCCCCTCACCCAATCGCCACGCCCAGGGCTGCCTCTGTTCATCTCACCAGAACAGGTGACCAGGAGTATTTCTCAGACTACATATGATGTCCTTCCTATGTCTTGCTTTAGAAGACCTAAGAGAATGCTTCTTTCTTTCAGTACACACCCAGCTAAAATATGAGAAGAGACCACAAAGCCAGCAGCCATGTAGAACACACCTACAAAACCTAAGAAAAACAGTACCCAACAGTGTAGTATGTGGGCAAGGTAACAGGAAGCTGGGCCATTGGGTTCATGTGTCCAGTTTTAGAAATTCAGGCACAGTAAAATGTCACTGTCAGGTGTCTTGCTCCGGCACTGGGTTAGAGGTCAGGATGAATTCAGACTGAATGTGAGGAGAGAAGGTTGGCAACTCCGCCGCAGACAGATGGTAGCACTATGTGTACAGAAGTGTCTTTATGTATTTGTGTACGCGCTGTGCTACACACGCATGGAGGTAGGACAAGCTGTGCAAGCCAGTTCTCTTCTACGTGGGTCCCAGGGATGACACTCAGGTCAGGTTGTTAGGCATGGCAGCAACTCAGAACTCAAGCCAGGCTGTATCAGTCCACTGCAGTATGTATGTAAAGGATCTGCTTAAGATTTCACAGGCTCAGGCTGGAGAAATGGCTTAAGAGTGGGGAGCATACGTTGCTCCTGCAGAGGACCCAAATTCTATTCCCAGCACGGCATCAGATAGGTCACAACTGCCTGGGACTCCAGCTTCAGGGAGCCAACCTCTCTCACCTCTTTGGGCACATATACAGACATACATACACAAAAATAATAAAATTTTTAAATTATTTTAAAACATTTTAAATGTTTTTCCACAGGCTGCTGAGAGATGGCTCCCCAGGTAGAAAAGAGCTTGCTGCCAAGCCAGATGACCTAAGTTCCATCTTAGAACGCATATGGCAAAAGAAACACAACTCCTTGCAAGCTATCTTCTCTCTCTCTCTCTCTCTCTCTCTCTCTCTCTCTCTCTCTCTCTCTCTCATACACACACACACACACACGTGCTCTCTGACTCTGTAATAAATTGTGTGTGTAAAATAAGTCTTTCTGGCAAGCCTCAACACCAGGCACCAGCAGATGCTGACTGGGTAAAACATGTCCGCCAGAGCTGGCTGGTCTCTGTAAGCACTACAATCAGTTCAGGACTTGCTGGAGCCCAGACCACATGGCCATGGCCACCTTATAGTGAGAGCTTTGCAGAAACTGCACTTAACACCTCCATCCTTGCAGAGATCTAGAACCCCACCTGCCTCATCCCCCTCAGCTTGAGGTGATCCTACTCAGGGCTGTGGTTTCAAGGTCTCTATATTAGCTTTTTCTTTTCTTTTCTAAGACAAGGTCTCACTGTGTAGTCCTGGTTATCCTGGAACTTGGAGCTCCACCTACCTCCGACTCCCTCGTACTTGGACCATCAACACCCAGCTCTTTTTTTTCCAACTCTTAAACATACAGTCATGAGGGGGTGGGGGGGGGCTCTTCGTTTTGAAACAGGGCCTCACTTTGTCACCAATACCAAACTTATAGCAATTCTCATGCCTCCGCAAAGGTGTTTTAGAAAAAGTTACTCAGTGTCAAAGGCACTCTGGAAAAAATGGTCAACAAGTTTAAAACTCTGAGACTTTCCCTTATGGAATGTGGCAAGCACCATGGTGGCACACTATTTCTCAGTGTGACCTGAGAAGAGACCTGATGACAGGAAGTGAGCAGCCTATTTTCTAGAAAAGTACAAAGGTGTAAGAAGCTGGTGTGGCTTGGAAGCTGAACCTATCTACCTGTTGAGCTAAGAGATCTTTTAAGAGCTGCAAGCCTTGAGCTGAGCAGGAGGGGAGGCCAGGTCTTCTAGTTCCATCCCAGCTGGTTTTGTTATGAAGATGTAGAAGACAATAAAATCAGGAGGTTCTATTCACTTAGAAAAGGAAGAAAACAGGTGGATCTGGAAACCAAGAGAACCACACCTGGGGGTGGGGGCAGCAGAAAAAGCTGTTGTCAAGGTTTTGGATGGGATTAAGGGCTCCTATTCACAGCAGAAAGGGAATTCTATCCTTAAGCTTCTAAAAGGCCAATATGCAAATGAGTCCCCCAGGGATGGAATCAAAAGGCAGAATTGGGGCTAAGGATGTGGCACAGTAGGTAGACTGGTGGCCTTGCTTGAAGTCTTAGGTTTAATCTCTACCTTCAATCCAAGCATTCAGGAGACAGGAGGATTGCTGTGAGCTTGAAGGCCACCTGACCTATATAATATGTTCCAGGCAGACCTGAGCTAAGAGTGAACTGAAGCCCTTTTTTAAAATGTATTTATTTGTATTTATGAACAATGGTGTTTTGCCTGCGTGTATGTCTGTGTGAGGATATTGGATCACCTTGAACTGCAGTTAGGCAGGTGTGAGCTGCCATGTGGATGCTGAGAATTGAACCTGGGTCCTCTGGAAGAGCAACCAGTGCTCTTAAGTCATTGAACTTTCTCTCCAGCACCCGAGCCGACTTTGATTTAGTAGGTCTAAGGTGGGGGCCCAAGTGCCACTTCCCTTGAAACACACTTGATCCCACATTATCAGCACTCCATCCTAGTGTTCAACAGAGACCCACTGAGCAGGAGCTGGGCACCAGGACTAGCCATAGCCAGCTCACACACCTGGTGAGCAGGGCGGCTGATCATCCTCGGCATTGGGAAGACTGAAAATTTGTGGGGGTTGGGCTAAAGGAGTGCAAATGGCTTCAATGAGGGCTTCTTTATTTGTACCCACACTGTGCACATTAACAGACCAGACGTTATTACTCTTGGGAGGTTAAACTGTACCAGGTGAGATGCTGAACCCTCTACATGCCAGCAGCACCCTTCCCCACAGTCATAATCGAAAACCTCCCCAGGGGCCACCGAGATGGCTCAGTGGTTAAGGGGACTTGCTACTCTTGCAGAACACCCACAAGGCAGCTAAAAACTACCTACAACTCCAATGCCAGAGGATGTAATAACCTTTCCCAGCACATGGGAAATGTGGGCATTCCGTGCACATGGACGAAGCATCCCAGGACATTGTAAAATGTCTTCTGGAGTGCAAATTCTCCCTGCTGAGAGGGGTTTGCCTCTCAGAAACAAGCAAGATTTAAAAAAGTATAGTTCTTCCATAGAAATAAGTCGAGATGCCAGGGAACCAGGTGGACAAAACATCAAATAGCTCTTGAACAATGAAGGGCAAGCTCTGACAATTAGGGAAGACTTTAAACACTGAGACCAACCGGTCACCTGCTACAGAGCCTGAACACCAGAGGTCAGCTCCAGGAACTCACACTAGAGAGAACCATCTCCTACAAGATGTCTCCTGACTTCCACGTGGGTGCCATGTTCCTCCTTGCCCTCCCCTCACAAAAATAATGTAAAAAACTGTATTAATTTTTTAGAAGTTTAAACCACTAGAAGAGTTCTAGAAAAGACTTTAAGAGAATGGGACCCAAGTGTGATGGTGCACACCTGTAATCCAAGTACTTGGGAGGTAGAGGCAAGAAGACCAGTTCCATGTCACCTTCAGCATCCTCAACCACAGGGTTCAAGGCCAGCTTGAGCTATCTGAGAGCTCATCTTAAACGAACAAAAACAAAAGAGTAAGGGGGGGGGGCGAAGGAGAGGAGGAAGGAAGCCAAGCAGGTCTCTGGGTGCTAAGGCACACCTGCAATACCTCTGGGAGGCAGAGGTAGGAAGGTTCAAAAACTGTAGTAAGACCCTGTCTCAAAACAAACAAAGGAGGGCTGGTGAGATGGCTCAGCAGGTAAGAGCTCTTCCGACCGCTCTTCCGAAGGTCCTGAGTTCAAATCCCAGCGACCACATGGTGGCTCATAACCATCCGTAATGAGATCTGGCGCCCTCTTCTGGAGTGTCTGAAGACAGTTACANTGTNCTTACATATAATAAATAAATAAATTTTAAAAAACAAAAACAAAACAAAACAAAAACAAAAAAACAAAAAAAAACCACAAAGGAACCAAAGCCCACAAAACAGCCTCAGGAGGGGACAGAGCTCAGAGGTGAGGGGCTTCCCTAGCCCACTGGAAGCCCTGGGGTTTGATCCCCCAGCACGACAAAAACCCACAAAATAAACCTATTCACTTTGACTCAAGCATGGCACACTCCTGCGCAGCACTTGGAGGCAGGTGCAAGCAGATCTCAGTGAGCTCAGGGCCTTTCTGACTTACACAGTAAGTTCCAGGCCAGTCAGGGCTACTTTCTGAGAATACCTCAAACAAAAGCCTCCATTTGAAGTAAATCTGCCCTGACAGAAAACGTCCTGTAAACTGAGTGAGGCAGGAGAACTGTTCCAAGCTCAAGGCTGGCCTGCTCTGTACAGAAAGACCTAACTCTGGAAGCCATCAAGTCTAAGAACTTGAGAGCTGGGCGGCAGTGGTGCTCGCTCATCTTGAGTGCCAGCACTTGGGAAGCAGAGGCAGATGCACCTCTGTTCTACAGAGCTAGTTCTAAGATGCTCAAGGCTACACACACACACACACACACACACACACACACACA
>NC_034599.1:44126385-44127389 GCF_900095145.1 Mus pahari | reverse complement strand
CACACACACACACACACACACACACAAATAAAAGTAAACAAATAAATTTAAAGGGGAGTGTGAGATGGCTTATCACTATAAAAGCACTTGCCCCACAAGCATAAGGACCTGAGTTTGAGTCCCAAGAACCCACATAAAAGCTGAACACACAACAGCAATGTCATCCAAGCACTCCTGCTGCAAAGGGGTGGGAAGCAGAGAATCCCTAGAAGTGCCAGGGCCAGCTAGCCTGCCACATGCAGGGGACACTGTCTCTAACAAGGTGGAAAGTGATATCAAGCCAAGGTTGTGCTTAACACATAAAGGGCTGGGAGGAGGTGGGAACCTGGTAGGAGGACTAAGTTTATAATCCCAGCACTCAGGAGCCCAGCCTGGGCTACAGGGAGACCGTGTGTGTGTGTGTGTGTGTGTGTGTGTGTGTGTGTGTGTGTGTTATTACTTGTAATGTTGGCATTATTTTAAATGTCATTTGATTATAATATACTGTAGCCCAAGCCTACAATCCCATCAGTTAGAAAACAGACACAAGAGCATCAAGGGTCAAGGTCATCCTCTCCTACAAAGATGAAGGTCAGTCTGGACTACAAGAAAACCTGTCTCAAAAACACACACAAAAAGTCATTTTGATGAAACGGAATGCACCGGGCCACCTGATAAGAGGTTATCTGTTAATGCGCTCAAAATACAGCCCTCTCTGTGTGCATAACAACTGTGGCTCAAAGAGCAGGAGAGTTGGGGGGGGGGGGCAGATTACAACTTTCTAACACTCGGGAGGGGGGGGAGGGCACACAACCTGACAGGAGTTGAGTACACCAGGGAGACTAAGGCAGGATGACTAACTCCCAAGTTCCAGGCCAGCCTTGGTCTCAAAAACCAAACCAAACCAAACACCACAAAGATACCTCAAGGAAAATCAGAACCAACCAAAACAGCCAGCACGACCAAGCCGCCTGCTCAGTGATGAAGCAGCCCTGGCCTAGAATGCACAGGCCCTGGGTTCCAAG
>NC_034599.1:44119550-44126355 GCF_900095145.1 Mus pahari | reverse complement strand
CCCCCACCCAGTCAAGGGCAACAGGCTCAGAAGCAAACTGACTTCAAGCTGTTTCTCCTACTTCAACAGTAAACTTCCCAGCAGCTTTTTACCTAAGGTGAGAACTGATTAAAGCACAGGGAGGTGTCCTTAACTCACCAGTCTGGGGGATTCAAAGATAACCGAGTGTCCGCTGGCTGGGATTCCAGAGCACTCACTGAAATCGGGGAGAGCCTATACATAGTTTTGTCTGTCCTTTGTACAAATGACCCAACTGGGGAAGGGAAAATGTGGCATGTTTTAAATAGCTCCTGAGTGTCGGGGGAGGATAGCTCCTCTCAACTATATTAAACATCTTTTAAGGGAAGGGAGAATGCCTTGTGAAGTCAAAAGAAAGAATCCGTCCTACACGGAGCTTATCAAGAGGAAGAAGTTATTAATACTCTCATGAAATGTCAAAGTTATGCAGCACCCACACCTTCAAGGTAACCCATGCCTCAAGCATTTTATCCTGACCTGAGGAAAAAGGGCAACGGTTATCAAGCCTTCAAAGCTTATCATCTGTTAGCCTGGGGCAAAATCTCTGGGAACACTAGTAAATGCCATCACTCTGCAGGTGGCCTGGAATCAGGCGACAGCAGCTAGCCCCAGCCTGGGAGTGCCAAGTCTTCCCAAAATAGCTCTGACTTTATACACAATGCCCAAACACCTTACATACAAACCCTCAGAGAGTGCTCCACTGCCGGTCGCTACTCAGCAGCCTGTGTCAGAGGTAAAAGAAAATACCACTGATCGAAAGGCATGTGGTCTTAAATGACGGGCCCAGAACAAATTTAAATATGACTTGCTCTCCCTCAAAATAGTATCAATATGACTGTCTCAAAACCAAATCTCACCACCTGTTTTTAAGTCACTGTCCCCAGCACAAGTAGGCTTGTGGGGAGGAAAACACTGAAAAATACAGACCCAATGAACAAAAGACACTGTTGAATAATAAAACAATTTTTATCTGATCGCAGAAAAACCATCCACCTACTTTCATTTTGCAGCCCAAGACTTAAGAGATATCTTTTTCTACATGAATTTTAAAAAGCCTGCTATGTTTTAAGCTTGTAGTCTGGGGGTGTAGTACTTGATTATATCATGAGATAGGCCCTAGGCTTGATCCTCAGCACCTCAAATTATTAAAATTTAACTATAGAAGACATTAATTATAGAATTTAATTATAGTTTCTTAGCAGTATCTCAATTTTTTATTCTAAATATTTTATAAATTTTCTCGACTGCAAACTCAGTATTTGAATCCTTGGTATAGGTTTTCCATTTTGTCATTTTAAAAGTGCAGTTCTTGAGGGACGAGGATGTTGTATTACGTTATAACATTCCAAAGTAAAACTGGATGACAGTCTTAAATTGCCCACTTCCCAAGTTTCTTTAAAAGACATTATGAGCCTTTTGATTTTTTTTCCAAATCGGTGTTACTAAAGGCCCACCATCTAAGCCCTAAGAGCCTTGTAATATTTTTATATTACTAGGAACATAGTAAAGTGCCTTCTATTCATTGTGCTTTTCTCTCCCCTTCTTCAAAACCTACAGTGATCAATGAGATAATTCGGGAAGCTGATTTGTTTCCGGGGGGAGGGCGAGAACTGAACGAAAAGCGGGGCGGGAAAAGGGAGGAGTGGGGCTCCGGGTCTTTTTTGCACTTTGTTGATAAACGCCAGCTTTAAGTGAGATAACTTAAGTCTGCTTAAGCCTCAGAGAAGCCACTGCCATAAAACTGATTTGAGAGTCAGAACAAGGCACCGTGGCCGTGCTTTTGGGAAGTTTTTAGCTGCTGGGTCGGGCCCGGTGCACACTTCGGGGTGACCCCGCTGCCTAGGATCTCACGTGCAACCCCTCCTGTTAGGGTCCCTAGCACCGGGTCCCACACTCAATCCCGCTCGGAACCTGAGCCGGCGCATACACCCAGGCAACCTCACACAGGCTCGCGGCCCCAGGCTCGCTAAGTCCCGGGAAGACCGGGTTGCTCTCGCCCTAGCCCGCAGGCCCCGGCCTCTGTCGGCCCTCGCCCGCTTGGCCCGCCGCGCCCCTCTCGGCCGGAACCCGGGCCCCGCTACCCTCACCCGCCGCTCACCGAGCCATGGCCGTCCGCCGCCCCCGCCGAGTCGTCCTGCTGCAGCTCCGCAGTCATGGCCGTGGTGTCCCTCCGCGTGTAGCCCCACTCTCGTTGTCGTCTTCGCCGCGGTCGCCACCGCCACCACCGCCGCCCCCGAAGCCCGGGAGCACCGGGAGGCACCGCCCACACGTCCCGCCCCCGCCCGCGGCGCGCGCTGGAAGCCCCGCCCACGCCAGCCCGCTCCCAACACTCCCCACCCACAGCACGCGGCAGACGCTCCGCCCACGGCGTTCGCTGGATGCCCCACCCCCGCCAGCTGACTCCCACTCATCTTGCGGCTTGCGCCGGAGACCCCGCCTACATGTCCCACCCATACAACCGAGGTTCCCCCTCCCAAGGCCCCGCCCACTCCAACTTAGAGCCCCGGTGGCCCCGCCCATACACTCTGCTCACGCCCGCAGCGTGCGCCAGAGGCGTCGCCCACGCGCCCGCCCCTGGTTTGCGTGAGCCGGAGGCGGGGCGTCTTCGCGTGCTCCGGCCCACGTGACCGCAGCCGGGCACAGACGAAGGGGTCAGCGTCGCCTCGCCAGCTGTTGCTATTTCCGCCTTAGGTGCCCAGGAAATGGGCGGTGAGGCCACCGGGTTTCCAAGACTCCTTTTTTCTCCATCCTTGCATCTGCGTCCGGCCTGCCCCCAGCGCCCCATAGGCTTGGTAAGGATGCTGGGTTCCTTCTGCTGACAGACTTTCTCACCAGGCCTTCTAGCCATTTCCCATTCTGGGGACGCGAAGAGAAGCATAGACTGATTCGAGTGGTTTGTATAAAGACAACTGAACGGCTCGGACATTCACAGAGCTCAGCATCGTGTCTTATTCCTGAACAGTTGCCACGTCTTCCAAACTCCCGTTCTCAGGCCATGTGTGTATAAGCTGTGTTTAGTCTAGCTCGTGCACTAAGCCACATACCACCCCTTTTAATGTTTGGGAAGAGGGTTTTTTGAGACAGGATGTCACGTGGATTGGATTAGCCTCAGACCGTGTAGCCATGGTTGGCCTTGAATTCTTGACCCTCTGTCTCCACCATGTTCAACTTAATGTTTTACTGTCAGATGATCTCATTAAGTTGCTCAGGCTGGCTTTGAACTTTCTATACTTCTGCCTTAGCCTCCTGTGTGGCTGAAATTTGGGACCTGTGTCTATCGGGTCCATCTTTGTCAGGATTCTCTGAGGGCAGAACCATTAGACTTGATAAAATTAGAATGGGAAGGCCCTGGAGAGATGGCTCAGTTAGAGCAGTAAAAGCACTGACTGCTCTTCCAGAGGTCCTGAGTTCAATTCCCAGCAACCACATGGTGGCTCACAACCATCTACCATCTAATACCCTCTTCTAGTATGCAGTTAGTTGTACATGCAGATAGAGCACTCCTATACATAAAGTTTTAAAAAGTAATAGAAAATTAAAGAGAGACTGATTAAGTTATTACTGATTACACAATCAAAGGCAGGTGTGTCCAGTGTCTGAACACGCTGGAGAGCCAAATCACAGAACAGGAGGAGTCAGTACAAGAAACTAGGATTCCTACGCTTTGCCAGAAGTAAACCATTTATGTGGTGCTGGGACTAAAACTCGGGGCCTCTACAGGGGCAGTGTATGCCTTTAACCACTGAGCAGTCGCTCTAGCCCCATTTTCTTAAGTGGTATAGCCACAGTTCTTATGCTTGTGTAAGCCACGCTGTCCTGCAGCAATTTCCTCCAAATTAAACCCACTTTGGAAGGTCGCACCTTGTGCTCAGGAAGTAAACAACCCAGAGGTTTTTGGTAGTCCTTGAAACTGACCAGAGTCACTAGGTCCCACCCTCCCCAAACATATAAACAGGACTGCTGAGAGAGTCTGAGATAAACTGAGCTGCCTGGGAAGAGGCTCAGACCAGCCAAGCTGCCTGCAGGAGACCCACTGCAGCCTGCCAAGAAGCCTGCAAGTTATGCAGGGTGCTTCAGGTTTCGAGTTTTACTGGACTGTCACTCGTACTGGGATGGACTGTAGTGAGGACAACTGTCTCTGAGTCGTTTCTGCTCCTGTATATAAGTAACCCAGTAAAACTCATTTGTTTGCCAAGTTGGACTTTGGAATTCTTACTTAGTCGAAATGCACAATACACATGTATAACAGTCCCAGAGGGCTGGGGGAGGCTAGATAGAGTGGCCCATACCTTCAGTCCCAGCACTCAGGAAGCAGAGGTGGGTGGATCTCTATGAGAGGCCAGCCTGGTCTACAGATCAAGTTCCAGGACAGCAAGAGCTACACAAAGAAACCCTGTCTCAAAACAAAACAGGGAAGAGAGGGGGAGGATGAGAATGAAGGGAGGGCCGGATGTGGCTGTGCATGCTTATAATCCTAGCACTCGGGAGACTGAGGCAGGAGAATGGCTATGAGTTTGAGACTAAACTGGGACTAACTGTATTGAGTCCAACGCTAGCCTAGAGCACAAAAACAAAAACCTATCTCAGCAAAACAAAGAACAAAGGGCAACACTGGTGACACTTCTCTAAGTAAGGCCTCTAGGAACAGAGTTTTCTTTAAGACTGCCACTCTATCTCCTAGGCTGGCCTTCAACTCTGGATCCTATTTGTCCAGCCGCCTTGGGCTGAGATTACAGCCCTATGCCAAGGCCTGCTGGAATCAAGATTTTATCAGGGGGAAAGTATACATACCCAGATTGGGAAAAGTCATCACATTCAGAATTGAGCACCTTCCTGAGCTCATATAATGTGTTCAAAACAATGACAGAGGTCTAGGGGAGATGGCTCAGTTGGGTAGAAGCCAGCCTGAAGTCATGTTAGATTCCCACAACCCTCATCATGGGAGGAGAGTCCCAACCCCTGTGCTGTGGCATCCCCTCCCACGCACATCTACATAAATGAGCAAGTGTAATGATAAAAATTATATCTTTGATTCTCTGTCACACACAGCCACACACCAGAGGCAGACAGGAAAACCTCAGTGGAGAATTAGTATTTTAATGTGCCAGGTTTATTCTAGGTCTCATGAAAAGAGTAAATCCAAGTGAACCGGCTATTTTTAGTTGGCTCCTGGTTTCTCTGGAGGCTGTTATCTGAAATAACAACAATGAGCAACTTGGGAGCCTCCGTAATCAGTCCTTTACAGGGGAGCAGCCTTCTCTCTCCTCCCCAGACCCTACCTCCGATGCATGGGTATTTACTCCAAAAAAAGTGCCTGCCTAGAGCATGACAAAGGCTCAGAGATCAACCACACTCTCGAAAAGGAAATCAAAACAGAGACCAAAGTTCTGCAAAGGGCGTGTGCCCTCTTTGTAGCTTTACTCAAAACAGCAGGCCATAGTCACTGTAGGATGAGTGGTCAGGGCTCTGACAGAAAGGCATCCAAGCCTCACACTTCAGGAACCACAAAACTGTACTTGAAAGGAAAAACACACACACACAATGAGGGAGGGAATGCAACCCAGTAAGAGGAACAGAAAACCCAAAACCATGCCTACACTAGAGACTATGAGAAGAATGGCAGGCTGTGGTGCCATCACCCTGAATCCTAGCACTCCTGAAGGAGGGGCACAAAGATTACTGAAAGTTTGAAGCCACTGTGCGTGGACTATATAGTAAGTACCAGGTTATCCTGGGCTCTAGAGTTAAGACCCTGTTTCAAAAAGGAGACAGAGGGAGGGAGGGAGGGAGAGAGAGAAAGAGAATCTGAATCCCAACAACTATTTAATAAAAAAGTAAAACCTATAACCACAAAACTAATAGGTAATGAAGATAGAAATGTAAACAAAGCAAAGGTCAGAGTTTGGGCCTTTCCAAGATAGTTTGCCTAGCAGGGAGGAGGCCCTAGGCTTGATTCTTAGCATGATATAAACAGCACATTGGTTTAGAGTGCTTGCTTAGTATTCGGGATGCCCTAGGTTCAACATCCAGCACCCCCTAAACATGATGGTATGCTGTGTCAGTAGTCCAGCACTGAGGAGGTAGGGGGAGAAGGGTCAGAGGTTCAAGGTCATCCTCACCTATGTATTGAGTTTGATGTCCTATCTTAAAAAGTAAAAGTAAGCTCTTCCGGGGACGGTGCTTAGAGGCACTCAGGATGGTTCTGCGTTTGACATACCGTCGTAGGCTTTCCTACAACACAGCCTCTAACAAAACTAGGCTGTCTCGAACCCCTGGTAACAGGATTGTTTACCTCTACACCAAGAAGGTTGGGAAAGCACCTAAATCCACATGTGGCATGTGCCCAGGCAGACTGCGAGGGGTTCGTGCCATGAGACCCAAAGTCCTTATGAGATTGTCTAAGACAAAGAAGCACGCCAGCAGGGCCTATGGTAGTTCCATGCGTGCCAAGTGTGTCCGTGACAGGATCAAGCAGGTTTTCCTTATTGAGGAGCAGAAAATCGTTGTGAAAGTGTTGAAGGCACAGGCACAGAGTCAGAAAGCAAAATAGATCTGCAACTTTTTTAAGTAATAAAAATCAAGACTTGGTCTATGCTTCCATTAAAAAAAAAAAGTAAAAAAAGGAAGAAGAAACAAAAACAATAAGAAGTCATCTGGAACGCTGGGTGGTGGTGGCACAGGCCTTTAGTCCCAGCACTTGGGAGGCAGAGGCAGGTGGATTTCTGAGTTCAAGGCCAGCCTGGTCTACAAAGTGAGTTCCAGGACAGCCAAGGCTATACAGAGAAAC
>NC_034599.1:44117397-44119494 GCF_900095145.1 Mus pahari | reverse complement strand
GTGGACAAGGGACAAGACTGAAACTTGGGAGCCAAAAAAAAAAAAAAAAAAAAAAAAAAAAAAAAAAAAGAAAGAAAAAGAAAAAATAAAATGAGTGATCTAAATCTGTTAACATCAATAATTACTTTAAATAGTAATGAATTAAAATTTCTAATTAAAAGGAAGAGCATAACACGTTGGCATTTAAAAAGCAAGCACAGGGGTTGGAGAGATGGCTCAGTGGTTAAGAGCACTGACTGCTCTTCCAGAGGTCCTGAGTTCAAATCCCAGCACCCATATGGTGGCTCACAACTGTGTAATGAGATCTGGTGTGTCTGAAGACAGCTACAATGCACTTAAATAAATAAAATAATACATTAAATAAATAAAATATTTTAAAAAAAAAAAAAAAAAGCAAGCACAGCCGGGCGTGGTGGTGCATACCTTTAACCCCAGCGTTTGGGAGGCAGAGGCAGGCAGATTTCTGAGTTCGAGGCCAGCCAGGTCTACAGAGTGTGTTCAGGACAGCCAGAGCTATACAGAGAAACCCTGTCTCAGGGCGGGGGGCGGGGGGGGGGGAAGCAAGCACAACTTTACTGGCTAATTTTGTGTCAACTTGACACAGGCTGGAGTTATCACAGAGAAAGGAGCTTCAGTTGGGGAAATGCCTCCAGGAGATCCAGCTGTAAGGCATTTTCTCAATTAGTGATCAAGTAGGGAGGTCTTCTTGTGGGTGGTGCCATCTCTGGGCTGGTAGTCTTGGTTCTATAAGAGAACAGGCTGAGCAAGCCAGGGGAAGCAAGCCAGTAAGGAACTATGGCTTGCTTCCATGGCTTCTGCATCAGCTCCTGCTTCCTGACCTGCTTGAGTTCCAGTCCTGACATCCTTTAGTGATGAACTGCAATATGGAAGTGTAAGCCGAATAAACCCTTTTCTCCCCAACTTACTGCTTAGTCATGATGTTTGTGCAGGAATAGAAACCCTGACTAAGACAACAGTGACCAGGAAACAGTTTTGCTGGGGAATGGACTTCTTTGAGCATAGCTATTCTGCTGGTTTAAGTGCAGGTTTTCAGTCCTATCTACCTTTGACTGCAAAGAGATAATGTTCTTAAACCCCCTACCCAGAAGGCTCTCTGCATTCATATATAGTTTACCACCCAGAAGGCTGTCTGCATTCATACATAGTTTCTAATTGCTGTTTGTCCTCTAGTTTTCTTTATTCACTGCCAGAGCTTTAATCAAGTTTAGCCAGGACACTCACTGTCTTTTAAAGACCGGTCCGGTAATCCCAGTGTTCTCTTGAATATTGGGTGAAGGAAGAAAGGTCCGAAAGTCAAGGTCATCCTCAGTTACATACTGGTTGTGAAGCCAGACTAAAGTAGAAGAAAATGGCAGAAAGGGAAGAGCAGAGGCACAGAAGCCAGCCCAGCAAACAAAACGACTCCCTAACCTTTGCACTAGCCAGCGGCTCGTTTCTCTCAGGTGGTATGCTATTCTAACGCAACAGCGGCAAAGTTGGAAGAGGTCTACTTCTCCTCATTGGGGGCAGTACTTACGATGATGTCCTCTTGCTAGCCAGTCCTCAGGTTGTCCAGCTGCAAAATCCCATGTTGGCATCTGTCATTGTGGGTGGCCATTGGCATCAGTTGTCACGGTAAACTCTAAAAGGCTGAGTATAAGGAATCCAACTGAGGAATGTTTGAGGAGTCAAGAGAGAAGGAAGAGAAGCCAGACTGAAAAGGAGACCTCCAATTGCAAGGTAGACCTCAGCTGAATGTTTGTAGTGTTAGATTAGCCTTAAGTGGGAAGGAAAGCAAAGCAGACCTTTATACACACTGGAAGTAAGCCACCTTAGGAGAGAAGATGACCTTGGGAAAAGTGTTATTCAGCCCAGACATGTATTCTTTTAAAAACAAAATTATTATTAATTATTATTATTAATATTACTATTTGTGTGTGTGTGTCTTTGTGTGTTTGTGTGCAGGCATATACATGGAGGTTAGAAAACAACCTTCAAGCCGGGTGTGGTGGCGCACGCCTTTAATCCCAGCACTTGGGAGGCAGAGGCAGGCAGATTTCTGAGTTTGAGGCCAGCCTGGTCTACAGAGTGAGTTCC
>NC_034599.1:44094419-44116687 GCF_900095145.1 Mus pahari | reverse complement strand
AAAAAAAAAGAAAGAAAGAAAGCAAGCTGGGCGTGGTGGCGCATGCCTTTAATCCTAGCACTTGGGAGGCAGAGACAGGCGGATTTCTGAGTTCGAGGTCAGCCTGGTCTACAGAGTGAGTTCCAGGACAGCCAGGGCTACACAGAGAAACCCTGTCTCGAAAAACAAAAAACAAACCAAAACAAAAACAAAAAACAAAATATGAATCAGGGTATATACCTAGCCTGTATACCCAGCATGAAGATTGTGAGTTCAGGGTCGTCACCTGCCAGATGTTGAACGTGAGGCCAACCTGGGCTACATGAAGCTCAAGAGAAAGAGAAGAGGGAAAGGAGAAGGAGAGGAGGAAGAAATTAGTTGGGTGTGTGACACATGCCTGGACACTTGAGAGCCTGAGGCAGAAAGATCACTGAGAGACTCTCTGACAGCGAGCCTAGCCCAGTCAGTGAGCCCAATCAGTGTTCCTGACTAACAAAAAGAAAAAAGGATAAAAAATATAAAGAGGAAAAAGTCAGAGTGACCTGATGTTGATCTCTGTGTCCCACATACATGTGAACTTTACTACTTACACACATACTCACAAACACCTTTGCACCTACGTGCGTGCACTTACACACACACACACACACACACACACACACGCACAATGGTTTACACCCGTTACTTCTGAAGTCATGGGATATAGGATGTGTTTGAAACTCCATGGTGACTGTCACGTGTGGCCACATCTGCAAACAAACAAGCTCAAAGAAGCAGGCTTACAGAATGAATTCTCATTCAATCATTGATTTCTGTTTTAATGCTTATGAAAATCTTCTTTGGGTATGTTTGCTCCTGTTTTATATTCCCACGGCACCTTCTCAGCCTCGACACGCTGTAACTCTGAAACGATGACCCCCAATAAGAAGGATGTGGTCAGGTCAGGAACCCCGTGCCTCTGGTAAAATGTATAGACAAATCATCAATGTTGTCGGGGAAAAGAGTACCCTCTAGTAGGCATAATGTTCATTTGAAAATAGCCAATTGCATTTCTGCATGACTGGGCTCCTAAAACAGCTAATTCTTAGGGTCCTTAGAGACAGTATGGAGTTCCAGTCTCTTCCTGGCTACCTGCAGATCAAGATGTAAACTCTCGGCTCCTCCAGCACCATGTCCGCCTACAGGCTGCCATGCATCCCTCTATGATCATAATGGACTAAACCTCTGAAACTGTAAGCCATCCCCAAGTAAACGTTTTCTTTATAAGAGTTGCTGGGGTCATAGTATCTCCTCACAGCAATAAAACCCTAAGACACCTGGCATGTGTGAAATCCCAGTTCCACCTCCAGCATCACAGAAAACAGGGATGATGTCATTCCAGTAATCCCAGCACTTCAGAGCAGAGACAGGAGGATCATCCTCACTACATATGTATTTGTCTTTGAAGACTCAAACTCTGTACTGTGCAATGGCGCACTGCAGATCTTTTCTCCATCCCTGGTAGTGTTTCTATGTTTCCACTGGACTTCTGGGCTTTTACTGATAAGGCCTACAGCTCAGATTTTTGCCAGACCAATAAAGCTTTTTCTGCCCAGAAGTCTGGGAAACCTCTAGGAGTCCTCTCCTTTTGTGATCCTAGACCATGCAGATCCCTTACACCAGTGGGGTGTGTGACAGTGTGCATGCCAGGCCCCTTGTGCAGCTTTCTTGGTCAAACTCCCCTGTAGGCCCAGGATGAAATCCCTCCGTTTCATTTCCTGATCTCTATTGTAGGAAGTGGAAATTTCTGGTTGTATTCTGTGATGTAGACTCATGTGATGTTTTGCTGAGACAAGACCCGTGAGAGGACATGTGATGTTTGGAGAGAGAATAAATAGGACTCAACGTACAGTGATGGGGTGCTTGCATAGCTAGCTGTGCAATCCCTCATTAGTCTAAAGCCTTTGCTGATATTCACCTCATTGAGAGGGACACAGCAGAGAACCCCTGGCATTGAGGTTGGCCCTGGTCACTCCCACTGACTCATGCTGATTTGGCAAGGGCCTAGTGGTTTCTGCTGCATCTTGTCATCCTTGCTGATTTGTGGTTTGTTGGCACTTTTTTTTTTTATTTGTTATATGTAAGTACACTGTAGCTGTCTTCAGATACTGCAGAAGAGGGAGTCAGATCTTATTGGGGATGGTTGTGAGCCACCATGTGGTTGCTGGGATTTGAACTCAGGACCTTCGGAAGAACAGTCGGGTGCTCTTACCCGCTGAGCCATCTCACCAGCCCTTGTTGGCACTTTTGAGCTGGACTGCAGCATCCTGATACTACTGAACTGGACTGCTGGTATCCTGACAAACGGAAATTGGAATCACCCCAAAGAACTACTTCTAAATAGGTCCACATCCCCTTGTCCTATTTACCATCTTTTCTCTCCTACCTTTGGATGGTGGGCTAGAAGGGGGCTGGGTGTTGAAGCGTTTGAGAACCCTTATTAAAGTAGGTTTGGAATAAATCTAAGCCTAAAATTATGTGAATGAAATAAATTATTTGTAGCCAGGCCTGGTGGCAGGGAGTTTCTAAGAGCTTATAGAATTTGACTTCTCATAACATATGCCAAAATTCAATATGGTTTTAAATCATATTTTTTGTTTGTTTGTTTTGAGACAGAGTATTGCTGTGTAGCCTATGCTGGCCTCAAATTCTTGGCAATCCTTCTGTCCCAGGATCCAGGATGCTGGGATTACAGGCTTATATGCTCAGCTCTGTTTCAAAACTTTTCAGGGGTGAGACCTTATTTATTCCTACTATTAGGAATTCTACTCTTTTTTAAAAAGAAAAAAGATTTATTTATTTAATGTATGTAAGTACGCTGTCACTCTTCAGACACACCAGAAGAGGGCATTGGATTCCATTACAGATGGCTGTGAGCCACCATGTGGTTGCTGGGATTTGAACTCAGGACCTCTGGAAGAACAGTTGGTGCTCTTAACCACTGAGCCATCTCTCAAGCCCAAAAACCTAACTTGGGCTAGTATACTTGGTTCTTCTTCTTCTTTTTTTTTTTTTTAAGATGTATTTATTTTATGTGAGTACACTGTCACTCTCTTCAGACACATCAGAAGAGGGCATCGGATCCCATTACAGATGACTGTGAGCCACCATGTGGTTGCTGGGAATTGAACTCAGGACCTCTGGAAGAATAGTCAGTGCTCTTAACCTCTGAGCCATCTCTCTAGCCCCTTCAGGAGGCAAAGTAAGAGTGACACAAACTGAAGAATACATGAAGTTCAAATAGTCTGAAAACAGAGCATATAATGAAGTTTAGGGTTGGTGAGATGCTTCATCAGTTGTAGGCACTTGCCAAGGATCCCGACAACCTGGGTCTGATCATTGAATCCACACGGTGAAGGGACAGAGCCAGCCCTGGCAGCTTGTCCTGACCATCACTTGAGCATTATGACACATGCTCAAACACATGCACACATACACAACAAATAAGTATGTAAATGTATAATCCGGGTCTGAGAAGGTGTGCATCGGAGGATATGGAGCTCAGAGTCATCCTCCATTATTAAGACCAGCTTGGACAACAAAAACAAAAACAAGCATAATCTAAAGAGGAGTGTGTTGTTGCACTTGGCTCCTGCACTTGGGAGCCAGAGGCAGGAGAGTCACCCAAGTGCAAGCCACACAGGGATGCACAGTGAGACTTTTCCTCAAAAAGCCAAGATAAGCAGACAGACAGACAGACAGATAGATAGATAGAAAATAAAGAACGAATTCGGAATAGGTTGAGTATAGTTTTGTCACTGCACGGAATTTGCTAACGTGAGCAGAAGGGCCACCACTAGGTGTCACTCTGACTACATCCATCGCATCAGACAGGCTTCCCTGAGAGCTTTTTTTTTTTTTTTTTTGACTCCTTTCCTTGTCTTTAAGGGCCCTAACTAGAGGTCTGTCACACTCCAGCCATAGTCAACCCCCTATCATTAGTGCCAAGCCTTCCTCCTGAAGCAATGACAGTGTCAATTTCAGCAATGGCAATGTGGGGGCAAATACAGCTGTTGTGCCTTTTGGAATAATTGCTCCAGGCCATTCGGAGACAGCATCATAATCACAGTGCTTATACAGACTTATACAATATTTCGGTTTCCTATTTTAAGTCCTGTTAGCACTCTGTGTCATGAACTTGTAAATCTATTCATGTGAGTCTGTGATTAGCAGCCCACGTTTTTTACGATGCGCTTGTGACCCCTTGGAAGGCACGCTCTCATCTTACAGCCCCGCTGTCCTGGTCCTACCTAGACTTAAAACAAAGGGCACTGTCTCAAAACAGAACAGCAAGAACAAACAAAAAGCAAATAAACAAAGTAAGTAAATAAACACCCAAACCCCAAGGTCTCTTATCGACGGTACTGGCCCCCGGCTCTCTATGTAGCTGTACATGGCCTTCAGTTCTCAACCCTTCTTCCGCTGCCTCCCAAGTGCTGGGATTAAAGGCATGTGCCACCACTGCCCGGTGGACCCCTGGCTTACATGGACTCTACCAACTGAGCTATATCCGAGCCTCCTGCCTACCACATCACCCAAGATAGGGTCTTGCCTTATATTCTCTGTATGGCTCAGGCTGGTCTTGAAGTTGCTTTATAGAGCTGGCCTCAGACTTTGAATGATCCATTTGTGTCCCAAAGGCTAAGATTACAGGTGTGTGCCACCATGTCTAGCTATAGAGGCCACTTTACTCTGCCTTGGCTGGTTTCCTCCTGTCTTCCCAGGGAGCCCATCCGTCTTTCAGGCTTTTTTATTTACCTCATGCATTCTGAAAGTTTCTTCTTTTTTTTTTTTAAAGATTTATTTATTTATTATATGTAAGTACACTGTAGCTGTCTTCAGACGCTCCAGAAGAGGGAGTCAGATCTTGTTACGGATGGTTGTGAGCCACCATGTGGTTGCTGGGAATTGAACTCTGGACCTTCGGAAGAGCAATCGGGTGCTCTTACCCACTGAGCCATCTCACCAGCCCTGAAAGTTTCTTACCTTCAACCTCCACCCAGGTTCCTGGTGCTTTCTTATTGTTCCATCTCTGATGCTCTGCATCTACACAATTCCTCACGTAGTGAGAGGAGGGTTAGATAAGTAAATAGAACAGCCTCTAAATCCTGTAACCCTCACACCTGTCTGTGCATCTGATGCAGGGGGATTGCCATGAGTTTGAAGACAGCCTGGACTACGGTCTTAGAATTATTGCCGTGGTGAAACACCATGACCAAAAGCAACTTGGGGAGGAAAGGTTTATTTGGTTTATACTCCTAGATCACAGTTCATCAAAGGAAATCAGAATAGGAACTCAAACTGATCAGGAACCTGGAACCAGGAGGTGATGCAGAGGCCATGGGAGGGTGCCACTTACTGTCTTGCTCTGCATGGCTTTGCTCGGCCTGCTTTCTTACAGAACATAGGACCACCAGCCCAGGGTTGGCACCACCCATAAGGGGCTGGGCCCTCTCCATCAATTGGTAACTAAGACAATGCTCTATAGGCTATACAGTCCAATTTTATGGAGGCATTTTTTCAATTAAGGCTCCCTCCTCTCCAATGACTCTAACTGTGTCAAGTTGACATCAAACGAACCAGAACAACTACATAGCAGGTTCCAGGCCAGCCTGGTCCTGGGCCACAGAGTGAGCCCTTGTCTCAACAACAACAACAAAACTCAAAGCAGAACCTTGAAAGAGGGTGAGGGGGGCCAGTTGGGGGATGAGTCAATGTTGGAAATCACCCTCTATCACTGTCCTCATGTCTGGAAACACCTGGAGTTCACTGGTTTGTCAAGAGTCTGGTCAGTCAGCAAGTCTCAGGGATCCTCTGCTGCTTCAGTGCTGGGATTCCCAGCGAGCACCAGCTGCTTGCCTTTTTACATGGGTCCTGATGACTGAGCTCCAGTCTTCATGCTTGCCTGGTGTCTTAGTCACTGTTCTGCTGCTGTTAAGAAACACTATGACCATCACAGCTATTATAAGAAAGAGTATTTCAGGCTGGTGAGATGGCTCAGTGGGTAAGAGCACCCGACTGCTCTTCCGAAGGTCCAGAGTTCAAATCCCAGCAACCACACGGTGGCTCACAACAAGATCTGACGCCCTCTTCTGGAGTGTCTGAAGACACTCCTCTTCTGGAGTGTCTGAAGTCAGCTACAGTGTACTTACATATAATAAATAAATAAATCTTTAAAAAAAAAAAAGAGCATTTAACTGGGGGCTTGCTTATAATTTGGGAGGTTTGGTCCATTATCATGGTGGGGAACATGGCAGTGTGCAGGCAAGCACTGGAGCAGTATTGAGAACTAAATCCTCATCTGCAGAGGGAGGGAGAGGGAGAGGTAAAGGGAGAGGGAGAGGGAGAGGGAGAGGGAGAGGAGAGACAGCTTGGTACAGGCTTCTGAAACCTCAAAGTCACCCTCAGTGACTTACTTTTTTCAATAAAGCCATACCTCCTAATCCTTTTCAAATAGTGCCACTTCCTGATGACTAGCATTCAAATAGACAAACCATTTCACCTGGCAAGCACTTTGCTGACCAAGTCATCTTTGAACCCCCAACCTCCATGCTACCCCCTTTTAAAACAGGGTCTTTCTGTGTAGCTCTGGTTTGCTGTGAACTAAACTACATAGCCCAGTGTGAATGCAAATTCATGACAATCCTCCTGCCTCACCTCTCCAAGTAGGTGGGATTAATGATTGAGGTAGCACATTTGGCTCAGCTCCTTCTGGGTCTTAGAGTCCATCTCACTCCCAGGGACGTGTAAAACCCTGGACTGTAGGCAGTCTCCGGGAACCCAGGAGAGGCGGGATGCATCTGGGCCTGGGCCTACGACTCTCTACTTCCCTAAGTGTTGCTTGCTTACTGAGCCCAACAAATAGCAGCAGCCTGGCTCAAATCCAAGCCATCCCTCTCCTTGTACTTTATGAAGCAGTGGCACAAAGATAGCATCTTGGATGTGGTTCTGAGAGAGCTGGGCCCCTCTAAGTGTGCCCTTTCTGGAATAAGCCTCAGTTCCTTTCTGTTCATTTTCTCACTTTTTCCCCCTTCAACCCCTCCGGACATTTACTGATCATTCATTAGCTCTACAGAGATAAACAAGACCACCTGCACAGTATCCACAGTGTGAAGGTTAGCTTTAATTGTCAACTAAACACAACCTAGAATCACTTGGAAAGAGAGATTCAATGAAGGGTTGCCTATATTGGTTTGACCTATGGGTATGTATGACTTAGGGACATTGTAGCATAGGCTGGCCTTGAACCACTGTAGTCTCTTGTGAATACAGGCACAAATCATCATGACTGACCGTGTTAATGAACTGATTAATAACCAGAAAATATGTATTATTAAACTCAAGTTCCAATCTAGAGTTCCAAACAGAGTGTGAGCTTGGATTTGATAAGGTGTCTCAGTAGTTAGGTTGATATTTATTTCATGGAGTAATAAAAATATGGGGTGGGGAGTGACATATAACTCAGTTGGTCGAGTGCTTGCCTAACACACACAAATCAGTGGAGTTCAGTCACCAGTACCAGGTGTGGTAGAGCACACCTGTAATTCAGGAAACAGAGTCAAGAGGATCAGGGGTTCAAGGCCATCCTCAGGCCAACTTGAGCTGTCAAAAATAAAATTAGTAAGTCAATGAACCACAAGTGGGAAGACAGCACATGCCTATAATCTCAGGGATGCTGAGGCAGGAGGATCACTGAGAGGTCAATGCCTGTAGGTAAGATGCTGTCTCCAAAAGCCAAAGAAAAAGCAACAACACAGGAAAGAAATTGTCCGGGTAGGGTGGGGTGGGGTGGGGTGAGGCGGGGCATGCTCAGTGGACACCGATTTGGCAAGAGCATTGGTCTCTCCTCCTCCATCCATCCTGACCAGATGTGCTCAGAAACCTTGGTTCTCCTTGAATATGTACATCTGTCAAAATTCCTGTCAATTTCAGCACAACTGCCAAGGGACTGAACAAAGAGAGTTAGCGATTAACTTCAAAGAACTTTGTTGGAGAGGAATAAAGATATTTAAGGCCTATTTTGTGAACTAATTGCATTTGCATATTTATGGGATTTACTGATATAGCAGTAATTAAAAACTATTTTGTAGTCTTAAAGGACACATAACTCAGTCGCCGTTTGCATAATAAACACTTCCTTATTATGTTTGCATAATAAGCCCTCTCCCCCTGCTTCTTCCAGAAGACATTGGTCCATCTAAGAGGTGCCACATTCTGCTTGGAAGTGGAGAAGCATGGTACAAGGGCTTGAGGGCTGTGGAGAGGGCCTTCTGAACGAATATTCTTCTAGACTCTCTTAATGGTGGTGGGCCAGGCCTGAGTTGCTGTTAGAGAATGGCAGACTCAACCTCACGTGACATTTTGGGTTACTTTGCTCCAGCGTTAGTCCTTGAGGATGCTGAGAAGAATACACTAGTACAAGCCTAGAGCCTCAGCAGAGGCTGAGGTAGGAGGCTCTCTCTCTCTCTCTCTCTCTCTCTCTCTCTCTCTCTCTCTCTCTCACACACACACACACACACACACACACCATGAACGTTTAGCCCCTCTTGACTCCAGTTTTGCATCTTAAATATACTGATTTCGGAGGCATGGAGAGTTGGCTCAGTGGTCAAGAGCACTTGTTGCTCTTGCCAAGGACCCAGGTTCAGTTCCCAGTTCCCACAAGGTGGTTTATCACCATTCAGTTCCAAGGAACGCAGCACCCTTTCTGGCCTCTGTGGGCACTAGGCAGGCCTGTAGTGCACATACATGCATACATACATACAGGCAAGACACTCATACAGAGAAAATTAAATAATTGAAAAAAAATTTAAATATATGGTCTGCTTGAGAGGCTCCAATACAGTTCAAGCCCATACTTACATTTCTATGATGTGTTCTAAGAGGTCCCATGGAAGCCCTTGGAAGTAAAAAGCTGTCTGGCTGGGAAGGGGTGGGTTTAAGGAGAGTGAGAGGAGACAATCTGCATTTAAAAGAAATTTAAAGATTGAGCAGGGTGTAGTTGTGCACACATTTTATCTCAGCGTGGAGAAGGCAGAGGCAGAGGCAAACAGATCTCTGTAAGCTGGAAGCCAGCTTGGTCTGCATAGTGAGTTCCAAGCCAGCCAGAACTATGTAGTAAGAACTGGCCTGTGAGTGGGGGTTGCGGGGAGTGAAACCTTGAGGTGAGAATCTAAAACCATTGGGTAAATATGGGAGAGTTACACCAAGAAGAGAGCTGAGGCAGTATATGACTGAAAACTCTCCTGAAGACACCGTACTCACGCAAACTCATGGCAGCATGCAGCAGCCAAGAGCTGTAGCAGGTAGCAGCACCAGGCTGCTGTTAAGTCAGCTAATGAAGGTCATAATAGACTGGCATCACACATCATTAGCAATAGCCTTGCAGTTACAGATGGGCACACGAGAAAGTGCAAAGAAAAAGGAGGGGGGGGAACGTCCCAGAAGGGTCTGCCTTAGAGTCATGGCGCCCCAGAATGAGTGGCAAGATACCACGTGGATCACCGTTTCAATTCAAACTTCTGCAAGAAGGGAGGCTTCTGGATCGCTCCCCTACCAACCCAGCTGTGCTCCCTCTAGTTCAGATTCTTCCATGAGCCAGATCAGACAGACAGCGAGGGGCCAGATTAATTCTCAGCAAAGTTCTCGAAACCCAGTATACTACTGTCTATGGGTGCTTCTCAAAGTCAACACCAACAAAAACACTCCCCATAGATTTGACCTCCAGCAGATTAAATTGTAATTTCGTTTTCTTCTGATTTTTTTTTTTTTTTTGCACATCCAACAAAACCAGAAGGCTAGCTCCCCTCTCCCACCTCTACCCACACAACTCTTTCACAGCCAATGAGCTTGACTAGCTATCGTGGAGTCACTACGTCAAAGACTATTGTCTGTTTGTCAATGGTGTTGGGGTGTTAGCTTGCTTTATTTCATTTTTTCTTTGTTGAGTGAGACACAGTCTCCTGTAGTTCAGGCTGGCCAGGAACTTGGTATATAACCGAGGCTGGACTTGAACTCCTGGTCCTGTCTCCTCCTCCCAAGGGCTGGAGTTATAATTGTGAGCCGTTATGCTGGGCCTGACCAGGACATTATTTTATTTATTTATTTGAGTATGTTGAAGTGGTGTCTGCATAGGTACACAGACGACAGAGGGGCTCCTGCTGTATAGCCAGAGAGGATGAGGTGATGTAACGAAAAGTGAACATATTCAGTTCATCAAACAGCAACGACTCATTTGTCAGGGAGCCAACAAGATGGCTCATTGGGAAGGGACGCTTCAACCAAGCCTGACAATCCGAGTTTGATTTGGTTCCCCCAAATTGGGACGCCATTTGAGTCCCCAGGACCCACATGGTAGAAGGAGAGAACCAGTTCCCAGAAGTTGTCCTTTGAGCTCTCCGTGTACCCCACATCATTTGTCTACCCCCTGCACACAAAGTAAAGACATAAAAATATTTTTAAGGGGACATTTAAAAAAAAAAACTTTTATCGAATGATGTTAAACATTAATAGTTCTCGTCTTCAAGAAGCCTAGAAGCATCTTGTCTGGGCTACTTTGTGGACTGCGCTCAGTGAAAATTTAAAAAGCATTCCTATTTATCAAAAATCAATGTTTCTCTTAATTAAAGGGGCCTAGCAGAAACAAAAGCACTCTTTCCGTTTTAGTGTTGTTTGTAGTTGATGTTCATTAGACAATACCAGGTTCCCATTAGCTGCTTGTAACTCAAGAGCCCAGTGACTGTTCCCAGAGACTGAAGATGTTCCTCCCTACATCTGATTTAAGGCAGCTATCTGGATCTCAATTATTAATGAAATTAGGGTCCTGAATGCCAGCAAGAACATTGCCTTAGGTAAAGGCTGTAAAGGAAATCATATTAGCCTGGAATTTCCTCTTCTCGGGGGCCCCCTCTTAAATTGCATTATTCACTTAGCTGGCTCCTGTAAGGGAGATGGAGTCTTGGCCATCGTCCTAGGGCAGAGCCAAGTGGAGAAGCTCATGGGGTTCATGAGGGCATTAATCTCCAAGCCTCTATGTGGTGCTCATGTGTCTTGTCCAGTCGGATGTTTACAAAATAGCAGCACCAAAGTTACCACAAGTGAGCAAACAGGAGAAGAGGGTGGAGGGGTGCTGAGAGGTGCAGTGTCCCCAGCTTGCCGGCCGGCCCGCCCACCCAACCAGCTGGTGGCCATCACTCTTCTCTGGTACCTGCCCCAGAATAGGCAAGTGTGATGATTCTTCTGTGGTCCTGCCTCCTGGTGGCTGTCGTAGGTAAGTCCTGTGAATGATTCTGTCTGGAATGAATGGACGCTGTGTCTTGGCTCTCACAGTGTGGTGTTCACTCTGTGCTGGGAACACCTCAGATCTCTTCCTTTGGATTCATGATCTGTTAAATGCTAGTCCTATGAAGCTTTGCCGAGACCAGCGATGTGTCTCTGACACTCCCATTGCCACCTCCATTTACACAGATGAAAATTTCACTCCAAAACTTACCTTCGATGGGAAATTTTTCTCTTCTGAAGAAATCCAGCACACTCCAGCGATTTACATTAAACTCGGGGCAATCTCTTTCAGATATGTATAGATAATGTGTTTTAGGATCCCAGATAGCTTTGGCTTCTTTATAAACCTTTAGCAGAGCAGAGGAAGAGTCCCATGGATTTGTCTCAGCTGCGTATCATTTTGATATCATAGTGTTTGAATCCAGCTTTGCAGAAACTGCAGAAGTGGCCAGTATATCGCTAAAGCATGTAAGTTTTAAGTACATGATTTCTATTAGAATACTTTAGAGATTATCATGTGTGTTTTAATGTATGGAACAATACATCCATGGTGGTATTAACTCTACTGACTTGGACTGTTTTAGTTAGGATGCAGTTGATTTTTTTTTTTTTAAAATGTGGACAAATCAAGGATCTATGGGTTGTCCATACCCACACCCAGGTATGTGTCACTCTTTGTCTTAAAATCCATTCTCTAATCTGATAATGTGCCCTTTCCTTCATCCCAACTGTACTTAAAGAGAGAACGGTTTCTGTTGGTGATTCCTAGCACGCCAGTTTTGTATAGCTCATCCTTATACCCTACCTCTTTGAGGGTTCTCCTATAGCTTGGGTCTGAATTCTCAAAGATTAAAATGAACCCGAAAGTAGGATGAAAAGTTAAGAAGACAAAGGAATTTGTTAGCTAGAGAGCTGGACATTTACAAACAAAGGAAGAAAACACTGGAGATGATCCCGCCCCCCCCCCCCCAATTTGGTAGAGAAGAAAAATAGCCACAAAATTCCTGGACATTTAACTTCAAGGATAAAAGCTTGTCTTAATTATAAGAGTAAAAGAGAGGAAGTTTCGTTAATGCCAAATGGATTTCTTTGCAGAAAATAACTATCAACACAAAGCTAAGATAAAATAGAAAAATGAAGTCAAGAAGACTCAGGAAATTCCACTTACCAGCTTTTCCCTCTGGTGTTTTGTACTCGGGTTGGATTTTGGTTCTCACTGGGGCAAGAACAATGTCGAAGATCAGATAATAGAAGTATAACGTGCAACACAACATCAACCAGAAGCACAGACTTTGAAAAGACCACTCTCTGTTTCTGCTCAGCAACAGACTGTGCACAGCATACAGGTTTTCTTTCCAGTGGCTTACTCAGTGCTGGTCCTAATAGTTGTAGACAGCCAGGTCACCATAGTGTCATGCCTAAGAGGATGATCTCTGAATGCAGACCAGCTGTGCTTTGGCCCCAGCCTCTTCATTTGTAAGCTAAGGCCCTGGGCAGCTGTACTGTCACTGAATCTGTAGTAATTATGCCCCCCCCCCTCTCTCTCTCACACACACACACACACACACACCCCAAAGACAAACAAATTAAAAAAAAAAAAAACAAGTGAAAAAGTAACAATTTTGTTGTTGTTGATAGGGACTCAGTTTTTAATCTGGGCTGGCCCATAACTAAGTATGTAGCCCAGGCTAGCCTTGGATTTGTGATTCCTCGCCTCACTCTCTGGAGGGCTGAGATTTCAGGCATGTGCCACCATGCCTGCCTTTGTATTCCTATTGTCCTTTCAAATCTCTTCCTCTCCAAATACTTTGTAGCTCAGTCCCTAACACATTCTACTCTACAGAAACAATCCACGTGACTAATGGAAGCTGGTTATCACATCTGAGGAGGCAGGGTTGACTGAGAATCTCTCCTGAGCCCGACAATAGCTTCCATCAGTGTCTGTGGAAACAGCCCTGAACTTTGAGTCATTTAGCGCTTGTGTGAATGTCACATTAGCTTTCAAGGGGGCATCATTTGCTGCTAATTAATGGTCACTTAAATCCTTAATCTCTCTCCTGTAATTGATCTTTCTCCTCACACAAATTTGCATTCATAGTAGAAGTGCGATTTATTATTTCCTGCCAGCATTTGCCAGAACACTGTCCTCTATACATCCACTTAAGTTTACTCCCGTTTGCTTTTGGTTTTTCTCTTGTGTTCCTAGTCCTAGCTTCCAGAACTTTCTCTTTTTGCCTGACACTTTTGACACATTCTAGAAAGCATGGTGGCTCTATTCACTGGAGACTGACAGACTATTTCCTAGGTAAGAAAGCAGAGAGAGACTGGGGTCCTTATGAGCAGAGGCTACAAAGGAACACACCTTTATCCTTCAGCATTAGAGTTTAATTCCACCTCCATTTCCTGTGTTGAATCACGCCCAGTTCAGGATTTCTCCAACTGAGCCTTGAATTGGGAGTTCCTAAGAGAGGCTAAAAAAAAGCTGCTGCCCAAAGCAAACTTTATAGGGAGATCAGCTGGGTTTGATGTTCCCAACTTCCCCTCCCTGGGGTACAACAGTGAGAAATGTTCTCAGGTAGAGAGTCACACAGCACGTTTTGACAATAACAATTCACAAAAACCTTAAAAAACAAAAAAAAAAAAAAAACAAAAAAAAAAACAAAAAACGATGTCCCGTACAAGCTGCCCACCTTTGTCCTCCAGCCTGAATAGCTGCTTCCATCCTCTGCTTCTCCGTGGGTGAACAGTCAGGGAGTTAAAATGCTCATTAAGTTCGCAATTCTGATGGTAATGAAAGCAGACCATCTACTGCCTGCCTCCAGCCTCCGACCTGCAACTCCAGCATCAGCGCCGTTAGCGTTTTTTTTTTTTTTGTCCTCGTGTCCCCCCACCTCAACCCAATCCCACCCTCCTAGACATTGATTGATAAATCATAGAAATTGCTGCTCGTGGTGTCAGGTGTCAGGTGACTCCATTCATAGAGAGATGGCTCCAAACGGGATTGTTGCACAGGGAGAAGCGATCTCATCCAGTTTCCTACTGGATCCCTCAGTCAGGAGCTCATCAAAACAGGGCAATCCACAGGCAGGACACAGCAGCTAGCTTTCATCCTGCGCCGTGTCAGGAGGTGTGCAATTTGCTTCAGTCCAATGACTTATCGAAGCTTCAAATCCCCCAAGGGTTGGCAGGCAAAGCCTGTGAACAAAATATCTTTTTGCAATTCAGAGAGAGCCCTCACAAATCTGTCACTTCCAATCCCCTTTGCTTGTTCCTCTTGCTTGCTCTCCCCTGCCTCCACACCAATCATGACTCCTCTAACAAATCAAGATCCCTGGACCAGAGGAAATGATTGTCTCCTGAAGCCAGGGAGAATTTTCCCAAAGCAAAGATCTCATTTTCTGACAAGCACATTTTATTCAAAGACAGATGGTGTGAGGAAATAGATTTTTCAATGGAAACAACAACAACAACAAAAAAAAATAAGCATGAATTGAACTCTCATTAATTCCTTTATGTAGAAATCCATGCAGATCTTTGGGATCAATGGATTGTCCATTATACACGGGAAATCAAAAGAAAACAAAATCAAAAACGAAAACAAAACAGGCCTGGGGGGATGGCTCAGTAGGTAAGAGTGCTCTGTTTTGAAAGCAAGAGGATCTGAGTTCAAATCCCCAGCATCCATGAAAAAAGCCACGCATGGCTGGGCATGCTCCTGTAACTCCCACACCATGGGGGACAAAGACATGAGCATCACATGGGCTTGCTGGTTGCTAGTCTATCTCCATGCTCAGTGAGAGATCTTATTTTGAGGGAGCAAGTCAAAGACGAATAGGTCCGGACACCCAGAGTCCTCCAGGTGGATACATGCTCCTGCCCGCACTCACACACACAAACCAACCTCGGGGTTAAGTTTGAGCTAAGGGTATGGGTGAATTTTTTCATCATACCAACAGAGTGTCACAGGAGTAGAGAGAGAATTCTGTCTCTGAATGGCCACTGTGACACGGAACTGTAGGGACAGTTTGCATTGCTGAAGATTAACTTAATTTATGTATTTTTGCAGTGCAATCTCTTCTGAGGACATGCTCGAGTCTATTTTCCTGTTGCTATGATAAACATACCGTTGTGCCAGGAAGTGTTTGTGAACCCCGAAAAGACCACCAAGGAGCTGATTCCAATGCAATCGCATTGGGGGGGGGTGTCTCTTTATTCAAGCTTGAGCTTGGGCCACACTGCTGTCTCTGATTCAGGAGAATGGGAGGGGATCCCTAGGCCAGTTTCAGGCAAGCATTTATAGAGGCAAGAAGGGGGTGTCTAGCCTGATTGGGAGGGCATTATAACCTTTAACATAATTGGCTGGTGCTGGGAGCCAAATCATAACAGCCCTAACTTCTGTTTCCCTCCTGATTGGTGGGTTTTAGGAAGTGAAGTGTCAGGGGCAGGCTTGTAACCTGGAGGTGTAGATTTGTTGGGAAATAACCTTTAAACTGGTGCTAGGTGCTAGCTTGTTAGTTAAGTCGTTCTTAGGTCAGGTTCTCTAAGATGGAATCTGAATCCAAAAGATCTGGTCTCTACACACTAACCAAAAGCAGCTTGTTCCTCTTACAGGTTATAGTCCATTATTAAGAAAGGGCAAGGCAAGAACTTAAGTCAAGACCCTAGCAGCATCAACTGAAGCAGATACCAGGGAGGAGCCATGCTCACTGGCTTACTCCCAGGCTCTGGATCCATTACCCTCTTAAATGGCAGAGGCCCATCTGCCCACAGATGGGTGATACAACCCACAATGGGCTGCACCCTCTGGCGTCAATTAATAGTCAAGACAGTCCCCCACAGAACGTGTCCACAAGCCAGTCTGGTGGTGGAGGCAATTCCTCAGCTGAGTTGCAAACTAACAACTGAGATTAGCCGTCACAGGGCACTGGGGCCATCGGCTCACTTTTAGTGTCTGCTGGAGAGCCCACCAGCTGGCTGTGAATTTACACAGACCGACGTCAGCTGACTATTGCACAGAGAGTGGCTATGTCCCGGACCTGTGGCTCTACAGTCTACAACCCTCCTAAAGATGCTCATTATCTTCATCTTCACAGCAATCGTTGTCTTTTTCTAGGTATCCTAGGTACAGCGACACCTCAGCCTGGGAATTCCTCTCTGCATCGTCTCACCAGGCAGCTCTTACAACCGTACCACAAGGAGGTCAGGCCAGTTTACAACTGGACTGAGGCCACCACTGTCTATCTGGACCTTTGCATCCATGCTGTACTGGATGTGGTAAGGACGATCTGCCCTTGCTTGTTCTTGTCCTGATTGATTGGCTGATTGAATAATTGATTGATCGAGACGGGTCTCACGTAGCTCAGGCTGGCCCCAAATTCACTTTGTGGCTAAGGATGGCATTGGACTTCTGGGTACTGGGATCACACGTTGCATATCTCCACAGCCAACTTCTTGCTGCCCTGCATGCTTTCTGCAGACGTCTGGACAGTGTTCTATTCCTGAGGCTGATTGAACTGCTGGTGCTAGACGGAGTCAGCATTCTTAGAGATGAAATTGATTTACTTATCTTTTCCATTGTTGTCGATAATGGTATATTAAAATAGACCTCCAGGTCTGGGGTTGCAGCTGTGAGCACCTGCCCAGTAAGAGAGGGCATGCTTACTAGATCTACTGTTTTACTGTCTGAAATTTGAAACAAACAAACAAACAAACAAATAAAGAAAACCTCTGCCTTGGTTGCCATGAATTTTTCTTTAAAGATTTATTTATTTATTTTATGTCTATGAGTACACCATTGCGCTCTTCAGACACCCCAGAAGAGGGCATCAGATCCCCATTACAGATGGTTGTGAGCCACCCTGTGGTTGCTGGGATTTGAACTCAGAACCTCCGGAAGAGCAGTTGGTGCTCTCAACTGCTAAGCCATCTCTCCAGCCCCGGTGGCCATGAATTTTTTCTAGATTGTTTTTCTAGATTGTTTTTTCTAGATTGTTTTTCTAGATTGTTTGCTGAGGACAGGAAGGACTCATTGGAGACCTTATCTCAAAAACAAGGCAAGGCAGACAACAAAAGATTTATAAAGAGAAAGCTTTCTTTTTGGCTCATGTGTTTGTGTGTATCATTCCTTGGCTAAGGGGTTTCGTTGCTTTGGGGTCGTCAGCAGCACATACCACACACAGGAGCACGCATGGCACAAAGCAAATCACTTCACATGGGGAAGAGCAGGGGAGGTCCCGTTCAATGACATATCCCAGAGAGGAAGAGACCTCTTACCAGGTCCCACCTTTTAAAGGTGTAATGACCTTCTAATAGCGTGACACTGATGACCAATCCTTTAACACATTACCTTAGTTGGGGGTTTCTATTGCTGTGACAAAACACTATGACCAAAAGCAACTTGGAGAGGAAAGAGGTTTGGTTTTGTTTTTAAATCTTACAACTTCCAGGTCATATGCCAGCACTGAAAGGAGCCAGGGCAAGGATCCATGCAGGGCAGGAACCTGGAGGCAGGAGCTGATGAAGAAGCCACGGAGGGATGCTGCTCACTGGCTTGCTACTAATGGCTCTCTCGGCCTGCTTTCTTATAGAACACAGGACCACCTGTCTAGGGGTGGCTCCACCCTCCAGTGGGCTGGACCCTCCTCTCATCAATCATCAATCAAAACACCCTACAGATTTGCCTACAGGCCAATACAACACAGGCATGTTCTTTTGTTTGTTTGTTTGTTTGTTTTGTTTGTTTTGGTTTTTTGAGACAGGGTTTCTCTGTGTAGCCCTGGCTGTCCTGGAACTCACTCTGTAGACCAGGCTGGCTTCGAACTCAGAAATCCGCCTGCCTCTGCCTCCCAAGTGCTGGGATTAAAGGCATGCGCCACCACGCCCGGCGGGCGTGTTCTTAATTAAGATCCTTCTTCGCAGATGACTCTAGCTTGTGTCAAGTTGGCATAAAAACTTGCAAGCACACGCACTGTCCTTTGGAGGATGTCCAATATGCAAACCTTAGTGGTCCTCTTTGGGTACCACCGCCATAGCAGAGCTGCACCAGCGTGCCACCAGCCCAGGTCTCTCTGGTGCTGTTTTTGGTATCCCCGTCTTTTTTTCCCATCTATGTCGCCCACCGAGCTGACCACAAACTGTGTATGTGTGTGTAGACATATGCATGCCACAGCATATGTATCCAGGTCAGAGGACAACTGTGGGTGTTGGTTCTTTCCTTCCAACAAGTTCTGTAGTTCATCTCTGCAGATGGCTCGTCCTTCCTTGGGCTTTTGGGGATCCTCCTCTCCCTGGCTCTATCTCAACATAGGAAAACTGTGATTACAGTGCTTGCTAATGTGTCTGGCTTTATGTGGGGTCTAGGGTCCCCAGTCACATCCTCACTCTTCTGTGTAACAAGCCTATTGAGCTGTGTCCTCAACCCAGCTCCCAAGCTTTATGCTTCTCCAAAAAAACTCTAAACATGGACCCACATACACATGACCATTGTCTTTTGATACTTTTTATTTGTTTGTTTTTGTTTTGTCTTGCAACAGGTTCTCAGTATGTGGCCCAAGTGGAGCTTGAGTTCTTAGCAAATCCTCCTGCCTCAGCTTCCTAGGTATTGAGATTACAGGCATAAATCACCACAGAAAGTCCATTTCACTTTTTTTTTTTTTATGAAGCTAGGTCTGTCTCTGTCTGTCTGTCTGTCTGTCTGTCTCTCTCTCTCTCTCTCTCTCTCTTTCTCCCCTCCTCCCTTCCTCCCTCCCTCCCTCCCTCCCTCCCTCCCTCCTTCCTTCCCACCCTCCTCTCTCCCAATTTTATTTAGTCTACTACAAAGAGACAGTGGATGTGGCAGCCACAGATGAACTGCCCCTCCAAGTCACTTCTCTGAGGCTCCCCTGTTGTGTGCACAATGACAGTCCATCCCCTTCTGTTGCTCAGTAGTATCCTAGGTCATTGCTCTTGATTTTTCTTACTGGTTTAAAAACCCATTTAAATTAACGTTATCTTGTGCATTTACCAACATTAAGCCCTGTTGGTTTCTAGAGTGCTGCTTTTATTCTTCTGTGCCTTATGTCCTTCCCGATCTCGGATATCACACATTTTTAGTAAATATTCAAAAGAATAAGATATTTTAAGCATTTTTAATATTTTGTTTTAGTTATTTGTGATAGGGTCTCATGTAGCTCAGGCTAGCTTTGAGTTTTCCATGTAGCCAAGGCTGACCTTCAGCTCATGATTCTTCTGTCGCTATCTTCCAAGTGCTGGGATTACAGGCATGTGCCATTGCACCTGGAACTCTGAGCTGTATTCCCTTCCCACCCATTTTTTTTTTCCTACTGAGATCTTAGTGATAACATGCAGAATCTCCTTTTTTTTTTTTTCTTTTGAGATCAGTATTTTACTATGTAGCCCAGGCCTGCATGGAGTTCATTATCCAGCTCAGATGAGCCTGGAACTGGTGGCCATCCTCCCGTATCAGCCTCCTGAGTGCTAGGATTGATTATAGGTATGGTGATACATGCAGAATTCCCCTCCTGGAACCAGACACAAGAACCTCAGGAATTCAGGGCCAGGCTTGCATGGAGAGTTTAGCACCAGACTAAGATATGCAAGATTCAATCAATTAATCAATGGCACGCCCCAAATTTCCCCTTTCAACAACAAATTTCACTTTCTTCTTTCATTTTTTAGTTTTTTGATTCATTTATTTTTATTTTATGTATATGAATGGTTTGCCTTTGTGTGTGAATCACCAACATGTCTATTACCTGTGGAGACCAGAATAGGACATCAAATCTCCTAGAACTGAAGTTACAGACACTTGTGGGTGCTGGAAATCAAATTCAGGTCTTCTGGGAGAGCAGGCTTAACCACTGAGTCATTCCTCCAGCCATTAAATTTCACTTTTCTCAGTTTGATTTTCTCATAAGCTCATAAAAGTCATGGCCTTATGATCTTAGATAGTATTGTTTAATTTAATGCCAGGAGCTATTCCTACCCAAAAGGTGTAGTATCACTCACACGGCTAATAGATAACTCCTTTAAGGTCCCTCTTTTTTTTTTTTTTTTAAGTCTCGTTTTAATTGGTTATTGAACTAGAATTTTGGAGACTTAATTTCTTGAGGCTGATGCTTCGCCTGGCTAGAAGACATAGTATTCCTTTCCCTGTGGTTATTGGTGGTTTATTGTGATCATCCTGCTTCCCAGAGTCTAGTGATAAGCATGATCTGAATAAAGACATGCATGATCTTAGTATGACAGCCACGGTGGTGTACACTTGTGACCTCAGCACGTGGGAGGCTGAGGCAGGAGGATTGCTGTGAGTGTGAAGTCAGCCTGAGAGACAGGAAGAAATTCTGTTTTTTCAAACAAACAAACAAGCAAGCAAATAAATGGCACACAGTAAGAGCTGTCCTGCAGAACCCCAGAGCAGTGGGCTAATGAGGCCCGAGAAGGGTTTAGGATGCTCTTAGTTGTTTCCTTAACCTTCCCCTTTTGATTTCATAAGATTAAAATAGAGTTGCTCAGCTCTGCCTTTTGGAGGTTTACTTGCAGATGGATATAGAAAAGATAGAAGGTTGGTCTGGAGAGACGGCTCAGCAGTTAAGAGCGCTGACTGCTCTTCCAGAGGTCCTGAGTTCAATTCTCATTACATGGTGGCTCACCACCCTCTGTAATGGAAACCAATGCCCTCTTCTGGTGTGTCTGAAGACAGCAACAGTGTACTCACACATAAAATAGATAAATAAATCTTTAAAAAGATATAAAGTCTTTATATTAATATTTTTCCTTTGGAACAACATATCAAATTGAACTTCTATAATCTAACTCCTCCTGCCTTGGTAAAAGAAGGTAAAATCATATCATTTAGTAAAATCATTTAATAGAATCATTTATTGTAGGTAAGGGAACACTATAAGTTTTCTGAAGCCATGCTGACCTCCCACCCAGTAGTCTTATTTGTTACTAGATTAGGTTAGAATATCTCATAATTAAGTAGAGAAAATTTTCTTTTGCATGCATATATGTTCAAGCATGTTCATGTCTGAGAATCTGTGTAGGGGTTCTGTGGGTGTATGTAGAAGCCAGAGGGCAATCTCACCGCCATTCCTGTTTTTAAAAGTTGTATTTTTATTTATTTACTCTGTGTGTGTATGTGTGCATGCACACGCGTGTGCATGCATGTGTGTGTGTGTGTGTGTTTATTTGAGCCACAATATACAAGTGAGAGTTAGTTTTCTCCTACTATTACATAATGTAACAGGGATTGATCTTCCACTGTCAGACTTTGTGGTAAACATCTTTACTTGCTGAGCCCCTTAGCTATCATCATCATCAGATGTCATCCACTTTATTTATTTTCTTTTAAAACAGAGTCTCTCACTAATCTGGAACTCCTCAAGTAGACTAGGCTGGCTTGTCAGTGAGCCCCAGGAATCCACCCATCTCTGTCCCCTTAGCTCTTGAATTGAAGTGTGAGCTGCTGCTTCCAGTATGGTTTTCTGTTAACATGGGTTTTGGGGATTGAAATTGGATCTTTATGTTCATAAATGTCCTAGTTTACTTTTTGTTGTTGTGATAAAACATTGACCAAAGACAGCTTGCAGAGGAAAGAGTTTGCTTGGCTTACAGGTTATAGTCCAACATCAAGGGAACCCAAGGCAGGAACCTGGAGACAGGAACTGAAGTTTACAGGATAGCTTTCCCAGGCTTGCTCAATTATCTTTTCTTTCCTTTCCTTTCCTTTCCTTTCCTTTCCTTTCCTTTCCTTTCCTTTCCTTTCCTTTCCTTTCCTTTCCTTTTCTTTCTTCCCTTTCCTTTCCTTTTCTTTCTTCCCTTTCTTCCTTTCCCCCTCCTTTCCTTCATTTCTTCTTTCCTCTCTTCTCCTTTTCCTTTCTTCCTTTCTTTCTTTCTTTCTTTCTTTCTTTCTTTCTTTCTTTCTTTCTTTCTTTCTTTCTTTCTTTCTTCCTTCCTTCCTTCCTTCC
>NC_034599.1:44093164-44094339 GCF_900095145.1 Mus pahari | reverse complement strand
CTTCCTTCCTTTCTTTCTTTCTTTCTTTCTTTCTTTCTTTCTTTCTTTCTTTCTTTCTTTCTTTCTTTCTTTTGACAGTGTCTTTCTACACAGCCCTAGCTGTCCTGGAAGACACTATGTTCTACCTACCAGTACTGAGATTAAAGACCACCATGCCCTTCTCACTTCTCTTTCTTATACAGCCCAGGTCCACCTGCCCAGGGATGGTACCACCCACAGTGGGCTGGGCCCTCCTTCTTCAAATCTCAGTTAAGAAAACACACCTCAGACATGCCCACAGACTGATCTGATAGAGGCCTTACCTCAGCTGTGATTTCTCATGTTCCAATTTGTGTCAAGTTGACAAACACTATATGACAATGAGGTAAACACTTTACTGACTGAGCTGTCTGTCTGGCTACCACCCACCCCTTTGAGTACTGGGGTTATATCATGAGTCACTACATCTCACTTGGATATAGCAACTTTTCTTTTAGATATCTGGAAAGTTCTTACACTTCTACTTTAATCCTTTGGACAGCCTTACCTTGTCTTGTATTTCTCAGTATTTTGAGGAACCTGGGCCTTGCTTTTCACTCCATTTCATTTTTAATCTTTCAAATCTCAGTTTTGAAAAGAAAATTCTTTCAGCTCTCCAAGGTAACAATGATGTCTTTCTTGTTTCAATCCACCTAAATCTACGTTTTTTGTTTTGTTGTTGTTTTGTTTGCTTGTTTTGAGACAGGGTCTCAGCACAGACTATCTTCCAGATTCACAGTGTAGCCAAGGCTGGCCTTGAACTCTTGATGTTCTTGCCTCTACCTCCCAAGTGCTGGGATTACAGATATGTAAGTTTTGGGATCGTCAGATGTCCTGACACCTGACCTGAATCTGTATTTTTCATTGAACATGGTCACTTGACAAATTTTCTGTTTTTGCCAGGTGTAGTCAGGCACACTTGTAATACCAGCTCTTTATAGAAACCAGAAGAGAAAGAATTCAATGTCATCTTATCTACATAGCAAGTTTGAGGGCAGCCTTGGGTACATGAGACTCCTGTTTCAAGAAACAACTGCAACAAAAAGTCACATTCTCTAATTCGTTTCATTCATTCATACACACACACACACACACACACACACACACACACACATATATATACATATATATATATATATATATATATATATATATAT
>NC_034599.1:44060899-44093054 GCF_900095145.1 Mus pahari | reverse complement strand
ATATATATATATATATATATATATATATATATATATATACATTCATTTGGGACAGGGTTTTTCTATGTAGCTTTGGCTGTTCAGGAACTTGCTCTGTAGACCAGGCTGGCCTGGAACTCAGGGGTCCAGCAGCTGTCTCTGCCTCCCAAGAGCTGCCCAGGTTGTTATAAGGTTTCTGATGGAAAGACTTTGTTGCTTTTATTATTTCCCAGCACATGCATTGTAATCTATTTTACTTCTAAGATGCTAGATCAATACTGCAAAATAGCTAGTGAATTAAAAAGCACTAATTCTAAGATTATCTCTATTGATGATTAGGTCACTCCAGAGACACTTTGTAAATGTCACTATTATATTTTGATGAGCTAGTTGTAGCTACTTTAGATGATGTTACTTACAGCCACACAGCAAACAGTTCTGAAGGATCTGATAAAAATCACTCACAGACTCTGTCCAGACTAGCACACTCCCTTTGTGAGCAGCGAACGTGTTAGATGCCTCCACCAGCAGCTGGACTGCTGGCAACTTTGTGTCTGAATGAAGCACTCACAGCCCAGCTCCCACCATGGCTCCTCTCCTCCCTTCTCATGTTTTGCCTCCTGTTTTGTTTATGGAAAAGCCTACAGTCTTGTCTTCGAATTTCTGAGTATTATGAGTACCTTAGGGAAATCTGATTATAGAGATAATCTACTCAACAGTGAAGAGTTCCAATTTGTTTCTATTGAGTTTTGTCAATTCCGAATCCGGGATACCTTTGTATTCCAGTCCATTGACTGGAGCCTCCCAGCCAGACGTTGAGGCATCTGTTTCCATAGTCTCTGGAACTAGGAAAGATAAATAAGAATGTGAGGGAATTATCTGTATATTTGCTAACCACCAATTTAGATCTAAATAGACTCCCTCTGTTAGGAAGACTAATGAATTCCAATTCTCGGAAATATCCTTTGCTTTTAACAAGCAAGATGGAAGGTATCTAAAGAAAAAAAGAGAGGCACACAGAGGGAAGAGCTGTGAATAATGCCACCAGAGAACCAATTACGTTCACCAGCTGGCATTGGGAAACTTGTTTCTTTGAGAAAAAAAAAGAAAAGAAAAGAAAAGAAAAGAAAAGAAAGAAAGAAAAAAGATTGTTGGTTTTAGCTTCAAACTACTTTTTGACGTTGTGTTCTTTAGGACTCACTGATGGATCTTCCTAGTCACCCCCATAAGATTCTAGGACCAGAAAAAAAAAATGTGTGAGCCTCCTTTCTAGGTGTAAAACAGCAAAGCAATAGGCGAGAGGGAAATGAGGGCCAGTGTCGAGATGCCTGGTACCCAGAGTCAGCTGGGTCACATGGCACCAGAAAAGAGAGACTCTCTTCCCAGCCATTGGATCGACGAGAGATGTTGATAGGGTGCTATGACAGTGACAGAGAAATCAGTAACTAATGCAGTTGTCTAAATGAAGATCATGTTCCTGCGAGATCCTCAGCCGGTAAAGGAGCTTGTCTCCAAGCCCGAGGCACCGAGCTTCCTCCTTGCACAGCCTACGTAGAAGGAGAAAACCCAGTTCTCAGATTGTCCTCTGACCTCCACAGTCACACAATGGAATCATGTGCATCCAAACAGACACACAGACACACAGACACGGATGTCATTTAAAATAAACTATCCTCATGAAAACACAGTTAACAGCTTATTTCCCCTTAATATAAACTGCATTTTGGATGTTTAAAAAATATTTCCCTGTAGGGAATCTTTGTGGATTATAACTAAGTCTAGCCGCACTTGGGTGAGTAAGGTTGGTGTACTCCAGAATAACTAGGCTGACACAATTTCCAAAGAAGTGAAGTAAGTGGTAGCCTCTAATCTTGGGCTCTCAGTAGAAGACTTGGGAGAAAAAAAAAAAGAAAGAAAGAAAAAGAAAGAAAGAAAAAAAACAAAAACAAAAACAAAAAACAAACCCTTCCAGAACCCCTGCTGAGCCAATCTTGGCTGGGGGGTCCCCACTGGTCCTTCTACAAGCTGTTCCTTGGGGGAATATTTGTGAATTCAATCTTTTCACTTTGCACACCACTTTAAAACCTGCCTCTCTCAAGTATCTATTTAAAGTCCATAAAAATCTGTAGAAGCAGTGAGTTCAAAGCAGCCTTTGGAAAACAGGGCTCCTAGTCGGTTTGCTCTTTCTTCTTTCCCATAGTACCTAGAGATGTATATTCAGCATCAACTCACTTTCTTGACCATAAAAAGAGAAACTTTAATCTAAAAAGGTAATTGTGTTTCCTTTGGGTTTGGGAGGTAGCTCAGCTGGGGCATGCTTGCATAGTGTGCATGAAGTCCTGGGTTCTTTTCCTCACCCTGGCATAAACTAGGCATGGTGGTGAGTGCCTGATCCCAGCAGGAGGGGGACAGAGGCAGAGGAAGCAAACTTAGGTCTTCTGCAAGAGGACTCCTAACTACTGAGCTATCTCTCCAGCTCCCTGATGAGGTTGCAAAGACAGGGTCTCACATACTTTTGGCTAATCTTAAGCTACTTATATAGCCAAGGATGCCTTTGATTACTGGGTCCTCCTGCCTCTGCCTCCCAAGCCGTGGGACCACACGCTCCACTTTAATTAGGTTTTGTTGAGCTGTGCTTTTGATAAGTTGTTTAGCAAGTCATCCATTTGCCCTAGGTTTTGTTGTTGTAATGTCTTGGGGCCAGGGAGATGGCTCAGTTGGTTGAAGCACTTGTTACATTCCCAGAGCTCACAGCAGAAGACAAGAACTGACTTTAACACTTGTGCCATGACATGTACACACCCACCACACAACAACAACGATGCTCTAATGCCTTATTCTCTTTTCTAATTTTATTATTTAGGCCTTCTCTCTTTCTTTTCAATAATGCAATTAAATTTTTATTAGCTTTGTTTACCTTTATAAATTTAAAAATTTTTAAATTTTATTTGAGGTGTATACATCCGTGTTTGCCTACATATGTGTGTGTGTGTGTATCTGCATATTCTTTTTTCTCTGCAGGATGTATGTGGGTTGTGTGTGTGTGTGTGTATATATATATATATATATATATATATATATATATGTGTGTGTGTGTGCATGTGTGTGTGTATATATATACACATATACCCATATATATACACACATATATATACACACATATATATGTATTTATATATATGTACACATACACACACACACATATATATATATATATAGGTATATATATATATATACCTATATATATATATATNTGTGTGTGTGTGTGTGTGTGTGTGTGTGTATCCATGTACCACATGCATTCAGTACCCTCAGAGTTCAGAATGCTAGAACTGGATAGAAGAACAACAAGTTCTCTTAACTGTTGAGCCATCTGTCCAGCTCTAGCATATTTATATTTATTTTTATACATGTGTGTGTGCTTTCAGGTCTTTATGTGTGTAAGTGTTTATGTAGGCTAGAAGAAGTCATCAGAGTCCTTGAAACTGTAGTCACAGGCAGTTGTGAGCTGTCAGATGTGGGTCTGGGAACCAAACTCAGGTCCTCTGTAAGAGCTGCTGACCCTTAACTCTTCGTTTGTTTGTTTTTTGAGACAGGGGACCCTTAACTCTTAACTGATGATCCACACAAAACTCTTTAATTTTGATAAAAAAAAAACCCACCCTTTTTGTGTGTTGTTTCTGTTCTCATGTCTAAGAAAGCATCACCTATTTCAAAGTCACAGGGGTCTAAGAGTTTTTTACTCTTATCTCCAACATTCAGGCTTACAATCCATTTTTATCATTAATATTCATTAGATACTGTATGTGTGAAATAACTCTTCTGCTTTAATCCCTAAGAGCATCTTATTTTTGGAATGCTTCTTACTGGGTTATACATGAACAGTACTGTGAAAGAGACTTTCACTGTTGGTTCTGCTACTGCTGTTGCAGAGGCTCTTTAAACAAAAAGTCGCCAAGGTGAGAGGTTAGGAACACTGGCTGTTCTTCCAGAGGATATGGGTTCATTCCCAGCACCCAAATAGTAGCTCATCATCATCTGTGATCTCAATTTTGTGGAGTCCAATGACCTTCTTTGGCTTCCCTGGGCACCAGGCATGAACATGGTACACAGATATACATGAAGGCAAAAGTTGGGCTGGAGAGATGGCTCAGTGGTTAAGAGCACTGACTGTTCTTCCAAAGGTCCTGAGTTTAAATCCCAGCAACCACATGGTGGGTCAAAACCATCCGTAATGAGATCTGATGCCCTCTTTCGGGGTATCTGAAGACAGCTACAGTGTACTTACATATAATAAATAAATAAGTAAATCTTTAAAAAAAAAAAAAGAAGAAGGCAAGTCCCATACACAGAAAATATTCTTTTATTAAAAAAAAATCCCTGAGTTATTGCAGACATGGGAACTCACATCTGTTGTCCTGAAAGTATACCTCACCTATATTGAGTTCATCAGTCTGTTTCATAAGCAGACAAATTTAAATACAAAGTAACCCAACAGAAATGGCTGCGTGTGTCAGCCCAGATAGCTCTCACTGACGGATTATGAATAATATCTTGACTAGAAATAGAAGCTTGGTCTCATCTTTTCAGCTCAATGTTGGCTGAGACCTACATACCATTTTTTTCTTGTTTGATTAATGGCAGAGTGACTAATTAGAGAGGAAAAGAGATTAGAAAAATCACTCAAAATGTTAAGTGCAGTTAGAGTGCTATTTTGTCCTGGGTAATAGAGCAACATTCAAAGCCACAAGTGTGCATGATAAACAGGAACTGAGAATGCTCGGGTATCAAGGACGCTAGGTGATGTTTTTAAAATCAGCACTAGCTGGTTGGGTTTGATTTTGTTCCCCCTTAAATTGTCAGCTGCATGGGGAAATTCTTTTTGCTCTGCAGGATGTTCAGAATCAAAAATTAAAGACAAGCGTGTGGTACCGAGAGGTGAGTGATTCTCCGTCTCTCTCTGCATGCTATGGTCCTGATCGGGATCGGCCACTATTCTGAGGAGGAAACACTGCCTTTGGTATAGTCCCCTAGCTCATCAGAGACCCTAGTTTATTAGAATCCATGCAAGGATGTAGCCATAGACTGGATCTCCTTCCTCCTAACACATTAAGGGTTGATGAATTGTGTCAGCACTCAGTTATGCCAGTAGACTTAACCTTTCTTGTTTTGATGTTTGACTCCTGACAGGTTTGGAACGATGAGTTTTTGTCCTGGAACTCTAGTCTGTTCGATGAGATTCAAGAGATCTCTCTCCCTCTCAGTGCCCTCTGGGCCCCTGATATCATCATTAATGAGTTGTAAGTTTGCTGGGACATACCTCTGTGACCCTGGGTTGATTCACCTGCTCGGGCCAAGTGCTGTTTCCTTTCAGTCATTGCTGTTATACTTTGGTTCCCAGGGTCATCATACTATAAGGAATATTCGGGATGAAATGGCCATGAGTTGACATCATTTAAGATACAAATTTGGGGACTGGAGAGATGACTTAGTAGTTAAGAGTCTGTACTGCTTTGCCCAGCACCTACATTGGGTAGCTTAGCTCCTGGAGATCTGATGCCCTCTTCTGCTCACTGTGGGCACCTGCACTCATATGCTCATAATATATATAATGTGTGTGTGTATACACACATATATATAAAATTTAAAATAAGATAAATATATTTTAAAAGATATGTATTTGATATTTGATTAATGGTGCTTGGAGTTCCTGTTTATGCTGTAGCTACAGCAAGTGAATTAATTGATGAGATTCATCATTTCTGAATGCATCCTTCAGGACCAATCATCTCACGGGAAGTATTATTCTATCCTTTTTTTTTAAGTGTAGCTTTGTGTCTCACGGTCACTACCACCTTAGAGCCAATTCTGTGTATGTTCAAAATGACTAAGGTCTTCTTCCTAACAGGTTCTCTTGTGTTTCAAATAGTGTGGACGTCGAAAGATCTCCTGACCTGCCCTATGTATACGTGAACTCTTCCGGCACCATTAGAAACCACAAGCCCATCCAGGTGGTCTCCGCATGCAATTTGCAGACATACGCTTTCCCCTTTGATATCCAGAACTGCAGCCTCACCTTTAATAGCATTTTGCACACAGGTAAATAAACCACGAGAGAGACACAGTCTACTGGGAACACTTATGCTCTATGGGCATATAAAGGTGAAATATTAAATTCAGATCTATTTTATTCTTACACATAATTGATTATTTAAAAATAAACCTCAGAGGCTAGAGAGATGGCTCAGTTGTTAAGGGTACTGGCTACCCTTCCAGAGGTCTTGGGGTCAATTCCCAGCTCCTACATGGCAGCTCACAACTGTAACTCCTGTTCCAGGAGATTGACACTCTCACACAGTCGTACATGCAGGCAAATCACTACTGTACATAAAATAAAATAAATTATAAAAATAAACCTCAGCTGGATGTGGTAGCACATGATTGAAATCCCAGCACTTTGGAGTAGAAACTGGAGGATTAAAAACAAAACACAAAAACAAAAAACAAAAACCTCTTGATACAGTGGGTTCTTCTAGAATTCAGACAAGGCCCAGTGTTATAACCCACCAGTGCTGTTCATTTGTCAATAAAATATCAGCATTCTACCACCACTGAGAATGTTCTAGAAGTCACAAGACATGCTTGTGGAGAACAGGGTCCAAACTCTAAATTTATAGTTTCATAAAAATTAGAAATATTTTTGTTCCCTACTACTACTCTCTAACTCAAATACTGGTAATCCTAGGGGCGTGGGTCAGTATAAAAGAAAGGGCTAAAACTGGGAGTTGGAAAAATGGTGATGCTGGCCCCATGGCTCTCCCAGGATGTCCATTATTTGTGTTGGCTTTTAGTGGAAGACATTGACCTGGGCTTCCTGAGGAACAGAGAAGACATCGAGAATGACAAAAGGGCTTTTCTGAATGACAGTGAGTGGCAGCTTCTTTCTGTGTCTTCTACTTACCACATCCGGCAGAGCAGCGCTGGAGACTTCGCACAGATTCAGTTCAACGTAGGTTTTTCCTTCCCACCCACCCATTACCCAAGCCTCTGCAGTCCTTGGCCTTCTCTATTGAGCTGTGGAATCCGCTGGATTACAGGTCCTCATTACCACCTGAGAACAGCATGTTGTGATGGCTCTGCCCATTCACCTGTGCACCAGTATCTGAGAGCAGAGATCCTGAGCCTGGTAGCACAAGATCTTCTGTAATCCTCTACAGGGGAATCAGAGAGAACAGTGTACCGATTCCAGAGCTCTGACCCATCTCACAGCAGAAACTGTCAAACCCCTTGGCTTATATAAACACTATCATTTTTAATCACCACCGAGAATAAGCCCAAAGCAATTTACACATCATCAGCATGAGGACGAATTGGAAAAAAACAAAAACAAAATGCTCTCTCATGAATATAATTGTCCCATTTTTAATTGAGAAAAATATCAATTAATTTCGGAAGCAGATGCACAAAATGGTCATATTCCTTAGCCGAATATCTGAAGGGATGAGCGGACAGTCATCTGCATGGGCCCACAGAGACAAAGAGTAAGGCCAGGATGTAGCTCCATTGGTAGCTTACGGGGTTCCCACTGGCCACATAAACCAAGCATGGCGACACACACCTGTGATGCCAGCACTGGGAGGGTGGAGGCCAGAGGATTAGGATTGAATTTGGAGGCCAGCCTGGGCTACATGAGATCCTATTTCAAAAAAAAAAAAAAAAGAAGAAGAAGAAGAAGGAGGAGGAGGAGGAAAAGGAAAGGAGACAGAGCAAAGGAGGGAAAGAGGGAAGGAAGGAGAAAAACAAGAGAAAGAAAAAAGAGATAGCTAGATAGATAGACAGACAGACAGACAGAGATAGAGCAAGCAAGCTACTAGTGGCTTCGGGGTCAGAAGAACAACTGCTGACCAGAGCATGCGGTGGGTATGCTAACATGATGCTTTGATGCATCCCTGGGAGTACTCTTGGCCAAACTGTTCCCAGGGAAAAGTTGTCTGTCTTGAGGGGCTGGGAGGAGGACAGTGGTGCCCGCTGTTTTTCCAGCAGAGCATCAGCTCCTCTGGCTTTCCTAGCAAACCACCTCGGCATGATCGCGGGCAGGTTTTCGCATCACGTAGAGCCTCAGAGTGTTAGGGTTGGGCAGGGGACCCTGCTTTGCTGCACAGAGTGAAGGTGCCATTTGAGACAGGGTGGGAAGGTGGTACTCATGCCAAGGAATGAATCCAGTTGGAAAAATAGAGATTGCAAACAGGTCAGGAATGCATGTGACATAGATTCTTCCAGAAACAGACGTTGGCCATGAGGAGGTGCCTGCTGACCAGACTAAACACAGATGCAAAGAATCAGAGTGAGATTAAGCATGACTGAGGGCATGAGTGGCCTTCATTGATTGAAAAGGGTGTGTTTTCTAGAAAAATGTCCATGAAACCTGGGTCTTAAAGCACTGGGGTTTGAGCCTCCCTTGTGGCCACCCCTATGGAATAGGCAGCCTATTACAACACATGCTTGTGGAGCAGGAGATTCTGGATCAGGGTCCTGTCTGACTCAGAGTTTAACAACATGTCCACTCTCACTTCTTTGTTTTGTGATCTCAGGGCTAGAACGAGGGCCTCTCTTGTGCCAGGAGAGCACTTTACCACTGACCACATCCCCAGTTCCTGTCCACTCATTTTCAGTAAGAAAAAGAGAGTAGGGGGAAGAGCGCCTTTTTTCTTTCTTTCTTTCTTTTCTCTTTTTTTAAATTTCAATGAGTTTCTTGGCTAAGAGTAAACACCTCATTAATTTTAAAGATATCAGCCTGCAAACATTATTAATGCAGCCCAAATAATGGAGAACATTAAAGGGAAATGTGAGGGAATGGCACGTGCAAGGTGGAACCAGTCACCTACCAAGCACTCCACGGAGTGCTGTGCACTTCATTACCTGCACTGCACGGAGACAGGCTGAGGCAAGAGGCGGCAGGTAAATGGCAGTGTGTGTGTGTGTGTGTGTGTGTGTGTGTGTGTGTGCGTGCGAGTGTGTGTGTGCCCATGTTTGTTCTCTCTCTCTCCAATTACATGTCAGTCTTTCCCCTAAATATTAGCTTGTCTTTTTGAGAGTAGCAGGGTCTGTCTGCTTCATGGGACGTATCCCACCCTGGTATCCCACCGTGGTCCAATTCCTTTGCCCTCTTTGTCGTCACATGAAGAGAAGGTTGACACATTTTTGATTTCATGGCCTGGAAGTTTTTTTTTTTCCAAGGTGCCTTTGCCCTGGGGGCTAAAGGTAGATTACCTGGCTAGGCTGGCTTCTACATGATATTCTGATTCTCTGGAACTGATTCCCTGAAGAATCCTTAGTAAAGTCACAATCGTATCAGCCAGACTCAGAAGCGATCCTGCAGCTTTGGAAAGACTTGCATGTTCCAGAACCCTCGCTGGTTTTCATCTCCCAACCGCCATCCCTCCCCCATGGTTGCCATGTGTCCCGTGTCTGGCTTCATTGTTCTCTAATACCATGTAAGACATTCTGAATTTAGCATCCTAGGTATCCTAGTGTCATTCAAAAGCTCCTGGCTAGTACTGTAGTATTTGGAGTCTAACTCCGTGCTAAGAGTTGATGTCCTGACCGCAAAGGACCATCTTCCTGTTAATCTAACCACTCATTGTGTCCGGGCAGAGCTAAGGACAGTTGGAACACGCAAGAGAGACAAAATGTCCCATCTCTTTAAAATGTACTATCACGCCATGTGCGTATACACACACACACACACACACACACACACACACACACACAAGGCTACTGTTTATTTGGCATCAATTGCTCTGGATGCTGTTAGCTCCAGAGAGCACAATCATAGCCACTAGTGCTGGGACACATACTGCTTATCATAGGGCACCGCAGCCACTTTAGAATCCGGCTACATTCCACAGGGGGCCCAGACAAAGCTCTTCTGTCTGCAAGGATTTTTTGTGTACAGCCTGGGACCCAATCCAACAGCCATGGGAGAGGAGATTACTTCCAATATATATTGGAGGTGCTGGTTTCCAGAACACAGCAGGATGGACATTCGATTTCTGTATGACCTTGCAAGAGTGGGCAGAGGTGGGAAGAAAATAGAGAAGTCATTTTGGATGGAAAGGGACTCAGCAGGCAAAGAAAACTCACATAGGACTGGGGAAATGAAAAGGAGATTAGGGAAAGAGAGGTGCCTTGCTCAGTCTCTTTTTCTATCATGATTTTCATGCCTTTTCTAGATGAGGACGATTTTGTTGAGATGTCCATTGAATATTTCAAATTTAGGACCCAAGGCATCCTGGCATCCTTCAAGAGTCCTTGATCAATAATGTGATTGAGACTCACACTTGACAGGCTGGCCTTCCAAGGAGGAGGTGAGAGGGAGGAGGTGGGGGAGGAGTCTTAAGCTCTAGAGTCTTTCTAGGGGTGCTCAATGAATACAGGAATCACAATCTTTCAAATTAACCCAGCCCCACCCATAGTCTACATCCCCAAAGCCCTCACTCAGGTGCAAGACTCTCACTTAAATGGCAGCAACTTTCCCATTCTTTGTGAACTGGGGGTATTAGGAAGGACTTGGAAGGGGAGGAAAATGGGTTTCTGTATGAAGCGTGAGTCTGGGCGTCAAAATTCCAAGTATGTCATAAAGACGGTCATGCAAAATTGAGTACTGGTGGGGTCTACCATCAAGGAGGCAATTATAGGCTAACCTTGGGGCCTATTCCATCTCCAAGGAGCTCTGCACACACACATTCTGAATTAGATTGATCTCTTTCATTAACATCAATAGGCTCCAAATACCTTTGTGTACTTATTATTACCTGGCTTTAATGGATAATGAAATTGTGGCATAATATTGCTAACACCTGAAGGGTGTCTAATGGAGAACACGGACTGAAACTAAAGTGCTTTTTCTTCCTTTTTCTGTGGAATTTAAAGGCACCAGCTCCTTTAGTCCATTAGGAATGATGAGCTCTAGGAAGGATGAGCTGAGGGCAGGCTCACAGAGAATAGTGCTGAGCAGGTGGCACATTCCCCTCGAAGAAGCAGGAGTGGTTGGTTCTTATGTGACTTATGAGAGGAAGTCCATATGAAGACGGACCCCAGTGGGATGCCCCCATTTGGGCTAATGTCACACCCCAGTCTATTGGTACTAAAAGGAGCATCAATGACAGACTCTGATGGAGTTCAGTGAACATCTATCTGTCTTCTCAGGCTCAATGATCGTTGGAATTTGATCTCTGTTGCTGTGACCAAAAGCTACTTGGGGAGGAAAGGGTTTATTTATCATCATCAAAGGAAGTCAGGGTAGGAATGCAAGGCAGGAACCTAAAGCAGAAACCCCAGAGGAACAGTGCTTGCACTCCGGCTTGCTCATTCCTAGGCTCATGCTTGGCTAGCCTTCTTATACAGCCCAGGACCATCTGCCTTGGGATGGTGCCGCCCATAATGGGCCCGGGCCCTTCTGCATCAAGTAATAATCAAGACAGTCTCCCAAAGACACGACCATAGACCAATCCGATCTAGGCAGTTCCCCAGTCAAGGCTTTTTTCCTAGATAACTCCTAGGCTGTATCAAATTGTCAGTTAAAGCCAACTAGGATGGGCTGGAGAGATGGATCAGTGGTTAAGAGCACTGACTCTTCCAGAGGTCTAGAGTTCAAATCCCAGCAACCACATGGTGGCTCACAACCATCTGTAATGAGATCTGATGCACTCTTCTGGTGTGTCTGAAGACAGCTGCGGTGTAGTTATATATAATAAATAAATAAATCCTTAAAAAAAAAAAAGTTAACTAGGACAATGCCAAGCATAAAGAGAGGAATAGAAAGGCTCTTGGTGTCTAACACAGACATCAAAATCTGCCCAAGGAGGTATAGCTCAGTTGGTAGGGTATTTGTCTAGCATGCAGGAAGCCCTGGGCTCAGTCTCCAGCACTGCACCTAAGCTTGGGAAGAAGTCTTCAGTGTCATCATGCAAATTAGAGAGGGACTCCTGTTTTGGTTCATTCTGGAACAAGGCTCCTTTCTGCCCGTAGACTCACCAGCCACCAAAGTCTGGCTCCTGAACTCAGAAGACTGGGCAAGGACAGGGACTGGTCCTGCTCATGGCACTCAGTCTCCAATGTTTACAGTAGCTTGTCAGCAGGTTCTTCATGCTCAATGTTTGCTCAACAAAGGAAAAGCTGGAGATCGACTGAGATAACAATACAAATTTCTGAAAACAATAATAAAATTAGAGGTTGGGTTTGTTCTTATGTCACTTTGTTAAGGCTGTACCAGGTTAATAGGGGAGCATTGACTTGATCCTCAGGAGGCATTGACTCTGAAGCAAAGGGCAAAGTAGGTCCTTTGTTTTAGAAGAAACCCTAAACTGTGGCACTATTTGGTTTCTCTTAGGAATGGTTGCTTCCTTGCTAAGGACAGAATAGATTAGAATCTTCTAGAAGGCATAGTCACTTTTCCAGTTTTGTAAGATAGATGGAAATAGGAAAATTTGTTTTCTGTGACAGCGGAAGCTAATTACCTATGGGATACCTGTGTCTTTCTGCTTTCAGCTTCTCCTGAGACCCAGTAAAGATTCTTTCAAGTTCAGGACCAGGTGTTATGTACAGGTCAAAAGCCCAGGAACTTCATAGGTCGTCTCAGACCTCCCTCCACCCTGGATACTTGGGGACCTGGGCCTGATAAATCTATACTTTTTTGGAAACCAGGTCTTTGAGGAACCACACCACTCACTCGCCTTTGGTTTTAGCCTAGATTTCTGTTTTCTGTCTGCATCTGGGTGGAGGGGAATCATTTTTACCTGTGCTAATTATGTCAGAACTGGATTTAGACGGACAGGAGCCCAATTGTACCTGGGATGTTTGGCAAGGCAAAAGCATCCTGCTTCTTTAAAAGGAAGGGGGAGGGGCTGAGGAAATAGTTCAGTTGGTTTACTGCTGGACTTGTAAGCAAGAGTACCCGAGTTCAATCCTCAGAACATGAGAAGCTGGTGAGGTCCTGTGTGCTTGTAATCACAGCACTGGGGAGGTGGAAACTGACAGATCCCTGGGGCTCCCAGCTAGTCAGCTTGGCCTACTTAGTAAGTTTCAAGCCAATGACAGATGGTTCCTTGGTTGTAACACCTTGCTCTCTGGCCTCCACATGCACACATTCATGTGTATATACATACATACATACATACATAAGAAAGTAAGAAATCAAGTCAGGGAGAGCCTATTATACAGGTTTACATACATAAGCTCTGTTCCCTTGACCTCAGATCTGGGTCCTTCCCAATTAACCGACATGCCTCGTGCTTGTCTTTAGGGTGACATTCATAGACTTTTCTCCCATCTCATGCAGTCTCTGACATGAAGTCTTCCAGGGTGATCCCGCTTCTTCCCTCTACCCGAGCAGGTATGATCTCTCCATCCCCCACTCTAAGAGGCCAGATCACAAGCCTCCGGGGCTGGATCACAACATAAAGCCCTCTGGGCCTCTGGCCACTCAGGGTTCTTCCTCCCGCCACCATCTCTCGTAGCTACCTCACAGCCCCACAGAGATGCAGGTTGATGATGGTTCATTGCGGGTTTTGTTCTTGTTGACTGCACTTTGATAGAAGTGTGTTTTAACCAAATTATTGCAAAGCGATGTGTGTTGCACTGGTATAGATATTTGCAGCCAATTATGTTTAATGTGGAAGACAACAGCCAGACTACAACCCACCAAACAGCTCTGGCCTGCCAAGCTCCACTGAATCGGGACATGTTCCCAGATCCGATGGCTAGGGAGCCTCAGCTCTCATCAACAAGGTGTGTGGTGGGCTCCCCTAGACAACCTGCTCCCCCTCCCCCATCACCGGCCTCTATACCTCCTCTGTGTTTGTGCTCATTTCTTTGTATTTTTCTCCCAGAGTCCTGTCTCCTCTCCAATATCTGGGCAGAGCCGGATTTGTAGCTAGGCTGTAGCTGATGAACACCAGGAATCAGAAGATGTGGGGTTACATCACAGCTCGGCCACTGACTTAACTTACTTAAAGGTGCAGTGCTTCGAAATCTATGAGAAGGAAACAAATAATATAATAGATGTAAAAGCATCCAGCACATGACCTAACACATAGAAAGCAGGCAAGTGTCCCATTTTCTGGCAAACCCAAGAAATGGGAGCTGTTAAGAATGCTGGTCCATAGCTGGGTGTGGTGGTGCACGCCTTTAATCCCAGCACTCGGGAGGCAGAGGCAGGCGGATTTCTGAGTTCGAGGCCAGCCTGGTCTACAAAGTGAGTTCCAGGACAGCCAGGGCTATACAGAGAAATCCTGTCTCAAAAAAAACAAAGCAAAAACAAAAACAAAAAGAGAATGCCGGTCCAAATCCAGCAGCTAAGGGATGAGGATGACGGTTTGCTCCATCAGGCTCAACTGAATGTCTACCTCAGGAGAGGCCTTATTAACAGCCCTGAGGAGAATCACCACCTCAGAGATGGGACCTTGATTCTCTTGTCTCTCTACCTCCAGGGTGCTTAAGTAAAAGGCGTATACCAACACTTCCAGTCTATGCTGTACCGGGGCTAGAACCCAGGGCGTTGTACATGTTAGACAGGCACTTTGTCAGCTGAGCTACGCCCCCCAATGATAACCTTAGCACTGGGGGAAAGAGGTGGGCCAGAGAACTCGCAGGCTAGCCAGCCAAGTACTAAGCTTCCGGTTTACTGAGATGCCCTGTTTCCAGCAATGACTCAGAGAATGGTAAAGGAAGTCACCTGACATCCTGCTCTGGTTTCTGCATGCATCTGCATGGCCGTGCATCTGTGCACACATGCACACACAACAGCATTGCTAGGTCTATTGAAAATTTACCTTTCCATCTTTTGAACCACAAAATAGCCATGTGTGTGTGTGTGTGTGTGTGTGTGTGTGTGTGTGTGTGTATTGTTTGAAACAGGGTCTTGTTATGTAGTCCAGGCTGGCTTCCAAAAAAGTAGCAATCCTCCTGCTTCAGTTCCCTAAATTCTGAGATTATGGCATTTACCAGCACATCCATCTGCCTCAAATACAACCCTACCATAAACTATATAGCCATTTTTCATTGTACACAAGGGGTGGGAATTAAGTGCCATGTGCTGAGCCAAGTGTTAGGTCTTCTGCCTAGACTGGGAAGCTCCCATGTTCCCTGCCAGGTAGTGATCCGCAGATGTCCATTGGCCTACGTTGTGAGTCTCCTGATACCTAGCACCTTCCTGATGCTTGTGGACCTGGGAAGCTTCTACCTGCCCCCCAACTGCCGTGCAAGAATTGTGTTCAAGACCAATGTGCTGGTGGGCTATACAGTCTTCAGGGTCAACATGTCTGATGACGTGCCAAGAAGTGCAGGGTGCACACCTCTGATTGGTAAGCAGCCCCAATGTCACCTGACACCCTCCTAGACCACTCCTGGCCAAGATCTGCATGTTACATGGAAGACTACTGCTAACTCCTTTTCTCTGCTCTGGTCCTTCCACAGGGGTCTTCTTTACTGTCTGCATGGCCCTCTTGGTTCTCAGTTTATCCAAATCCATCATGTTGATCAAATTCCTCTATGAGGAGCGGCACAGTGGGCAAGAACGGCCTCTTATGTGCCTTCGCGGGGACTCTGATGCCAACGAGTCTAGATTGTACCTCAGGGCTCGACGTGCTGGAGTCACAGGTTTGTGAGAAGCCTTGATATCCCCATCCTGCTTGCTCTGTTATGCTGAGTACTTGGCTCCACTGAGGGATCAGCAGGTCGTGTCTGGACTAAGTGAATGATGGGAAAAGCGTGCTTTTCAGTCCCTGTTCTGTGTTTGAGGTTTTCTCTTTGAACTGAAGGCAACCTCCTGCTGGAGGTCATTTTAACTTGAAGGTCAGGTTGTCTGTCACCTCTAGTTTGCTTCATTTCCACGAGAGTGACTGAGCCATGAGCTCAAAAGTTGTGGAATTCTAGCATATAAGCACGCGCGTGTACACTTACACACAGGACATATCGCACTATACACACAGAGACTGCACACAAAGATGGGGGAGGAAGATGAATAATTGGGTTCTGTTTGCTTTATGTAAAGAACTTTAAGAATCATCCTAGTTCTAGACAGATGCAGCCTCCACACACCCCTCAGTGCAGTGCAGCTCTGCCACGTTCCCTGGGCTTTCCCTCAACCTGGCTGTGCCACTTCTAACCAGACAGGGTGAGAGTCCCCAACTCCAGCAAAGACTTTTCCTTAAAGAATAAGAACAAAGAGCTCCTGGTTCATTCAGAGTGTTCCTGTCTACCACACAGAGTCCCCGGTCCGTCAGGAGCACCAGGTTCCATCAGATACTCTGAAGGATTTCTGGTTCCAGTTCCAGTCCATCAACAACTCTCTTCGAACTCAGGATCAGGTTCACCAGAAGGAGGTGGAGTGGCTGGCCATCCTGTACCGCTTTGATCAGCTGCTCTTCCGAATCTACCTTGCCGTGCTGGGGCTCTATACCATCACCTTATGCTCTCTCTGGGCACTGTGGAGCAGAATGTGACAATGGAGACCACTGGTCTCACTTGATACGAGGTTACAACACATAGGGAAAGCTGAACAGTGTTTGGAGAGGGTCTGAAAAGAAGGGGAGGGTAGCCCCCAGGATGCTATTGTCACTTTTCAGTGACTACAGAGACAAGCATCTTATAGGCTATTGACCAAGCCAGTAAACATACATATTCATAATAAAGATGTCTAAACAGAATAGAGTATGCAGCAACAAGCAAGCTTTCACTCTCCCTGATCCAGCAGCAACTGCGTACACTTGGGCTTAAGAGGAAAAAAAAAAAGTTTGCTTTTAGATTTTTGAAGCTGGGTCTCTTATAGTCCAGGCTAACCTTGAACCCCTGACATTCCAGCCTCTACCTTCCAAATGCTGAGACTGCATGTATTGTGCCACCATGCCCAGCTCCATTTGATACCTTCTGCTTCAACAGTCTATATGTCAGCTTGGCTTAAGCCCTGCTCAAACCTGCTTAAATCCTCCAGGTTCATCAATACATGGCTGTCTCCTCAATTCTGTCTTTGGTATCATGTTGTCTTATATCCTTCTCCCCTTAAATATTTGGTAGCCTCTTTAATGCATATGTGTATATGAGGAGGAAGATGGACAGACAGACAGACAGAGATTACCTAATGGGCTACATACTTCCGGCCCCTGACGCTGAGCCTGGTTCTATCACTGTTCATTTAGGAGACCTCAGACTTCACTTCCATTTGCCTTATTTAAAGCAAGGGTTGTCAATATTTACTCTTTCCATATCATAGAATTATGGATGCAAAATCAAGCCAAATGGCTCAACGGCATCTTGAAAAGTACAAAATAGATGATGAAAATAAACTTGAGACTTGCCTGCTATCAACAGAGGATTCTGGTTGGAGTCTTTGGTGTGACTGTGGGCTTCCAGTTTCCTGTCTGCTCTTTCTGCTTCCCCCACACCTAGCCCAGGTCCCTAGAGTTCTACATGTGGGGACTCTGCAGCAGTAATCACAAAGCACTTCATTCTAGCTCACTGCTTGATGGACAAGTGTCTGAGGTGCTTTCCCAAGTCTGAGGGACAAGATCCACCCAAGGTCAGACATCCTGTCTGGGCACTCCCTGGGCATCCACATCTCTATCCATCATTGAGGGTAGTCAGACATCCTGTTCCCTGGGCATCCACATTTCTATCTATCACTGAGGGTGGTCCTCAGGAAGCTAGTGGGCAGAACGACACAGCAAGGCTTAGAGACATTATACATCCTGGTGTTTCCAGCACAGGCCATGAAAGTCCAAAGCTGTTTTCTAGAAACCTATTCCAGGACTAAAATTGCTTTTAAAAAAATCTGCCCTCCCATCCCCACCCTGAAGAAAAAGAATTTAAATTCCAACAGCCTTTACCTGCACCCCCTCTTTCATTACCTCCCAGTTAGTGCTCAACGCCAATTGTCCATGAAATTCCACTGCTGCCGTTAATGAAATGGGGAACGCAAAAAGTTTGTGAACAGGAAGTGTCCATGCAAACTCCACCTGTTTCCTTCTTCACTTCCTACTTTGTTACCACTGGCCTTCTTTGCCTCTATGGTGTTGTTAGCCTCTACATTGATGCTAGCCTTCTCAAATTCCTCCCCCCCATTATTAGATGGGGAGGTCGGAAAGGCATGGGTGTGGCATTTCCTCCTTCCTAAATGCAGGCTGGAGGAGTCAGAGCCAGGAGGTCTGGTCCATCATTGTTTACCCAGGGGAGCTTGAACTTCATTTCTCAAACCACAATTTGACTTACTTGAAATTGATGCTATAAATATTTACTATCTCCATGTCACAGACTTCTGAGAGCAAAATGAAACAACTTAATGACATTTCAAAAAGTCAATAACAGATGACTATATAAACAGGGGACTGCCTGCTATCAATAGAGAGAAAGGTTCTGGCCTAGGGCTTTTGGTGTGGGGTCTGATTTCCAGCATCTCTATCAGCAGTCAAGTATGGACTCTGCTGCTTCCAAGGAGTGAGTGTCCTTATTATAGGATCTAAGGTTCAAGGGCTGATGCCATCAACCGCCCCCTTTGTAGTGGAGGGACCTGAAAGAGACTTCCATTCCACACCCTGCCTACCTCACTTTTACTGCACTTAACCATCACCTAGGCTCCTTATAGCATCCTTTAAGAAGCAGTCCTTCCCCCGTGGAAGGTGAGCTCTAAGTAGACTCCCTCGGTCTAGAGTCCCACAGCCCCAATATCAGCTGGCAGCCCCAGGGCCAGATCTGCAGCCCGAAGCAGTAGTGCTAGGAGCACATGGCTCTACAACGCTCCTGGGAGAGTGTGCTCTGTCTTGGAAGAAACATGGCTGTCCGCAGCCTGGTTTACAGAGCAGCTTTAGATCAGCTCTTCCGCTCGCTCATCCTTCTCATGAGTTTTGTTTCAGAGATGAAGGAATCTGAGGAACAGAACAAAAATGGGATTCTCCCAGCTACGACTGCTCCTGCCATCTGCTGTCCCCCATAATTTCAAAAATTACTGCTCCAGGGTGATGTCTTGAATACAAAGAAAAGCATAGGCCCTGGGCTAGCCAGGTAGCTTCTGTTTCATGTTATTCCCTCTGCTATGGTGACCTGAGCACGGTAGTCTGTCTTTTTGTTCGTTTTGCTGTCTTGATCTTTTTTTTCTTTTTTTTAAAGATGTATGCCTCATGCAGTCTGTCTCACCTCAAACATACTATGTATTTGAGGATGACCTTGATCTTCTGATCCTCCTGCCTCTGCCTCCTAAACAACGGGATTATAAGCATGCTTCACCACACCGGGTTTTATATGACATGTAGAATAAACTAAGGGCCTGTGCACTCTGGGGAAGCACCCTGTCAGCTGAGCTACAAGATAATGAGGTGACAGAGGGTGTCCCTTGCCTCCAGGGATAGCGCCTTTTACAGACATTCTAGAGCTGGAGTAGAGAAAGAAGCTGAGCTTTTGGCCAGTTAAATCTCCCTCCACAGCAAGTCTCCTGTGGCAGCCTCACTGCCTGGGTTAGAGGGTGAGAATCAGGAAACACGCAGTAGCCATGAAGGAAGTATGGCTCCAAGACAGAGTCCTTGCATGGCAGGCAGTCATCCAAGACACACTCCAGGTCTTGGTATGTTTACTCTGGAAAGGACTGGTCTCCTTTGATCCCTTGCAGTCCCACTCAGTGTCCAGGGACCCCACCCATTCTCCTTGTCAGCTTGCCTAAACCTGTATCTAGTCTCATGTCTAGTCTATGTCCCGTTTAGTTCCCTGGCCCCGGCTCCTTGAATGTTGCAACCGCTCAGTTCTGAGTTATTTACCTGCAGAGATGGCGAAAACTTCATAATTAGCTGAGCCCCAGCGTGGAGGCTTTTATGAGCAGCTCTGTCCCCCACTGCTCTCTGCTGTCCGTAATTGAAATGACCCACACCAGTGATTAGATTAGGGGGCTGAAGGAGCCCAGCATGATACCCCCATCCTCTCCCCTGTCCTGTTGGGGAAGTGATGTAGTTAAATTTGTGCTTCATTTGGCAGAGGCCATAAAGCAGGAATCACAGCTCGGCTTTCTGCAGGGGCTGGAAGACACTGCTGGGCTGTAGGCAGTAAGCGCCAGTATGGGCTCAGGGGGAGGGAGCTGCTTTCTCACCTTTACCTTGCTTTCTTACCTTTCCTTTCTTAGAGTTTAGCTGCACAGACTTAGGGCCCGGCCCACCTGGGCCAAATGGAGTTAGCAGCATTGTCAGTATCACCGGGGACCGGGTTATGTGGGACATCCAACCTTTGTACCTGGTCACCCTCTCATCCTCTTTGCAGAACTCCAGACTGAGAGCCAGGAAAAGCAGATGCCTCTGGCAGACTCTTTTCCTCTGTTTCCTTGGGCAGTCTTGGCTTCTTAGCTCAGGTCCAGTAGAAGCCACCTTCTTCTTCTCCTCCTTCCTCCTCCTCTGCCTCTCCATTCTCCTCTTCTTTTTTCTTCCTTTTTGTTGTTTTAACATCATCATAGTCCTCCTCTTCCTCTTCTTCTTCCTAGGTGTGTCTTGTGGCAGCTCCATCCCCTCACTTCTTGAGCCTTTCAAGAAGCAAGATGGAATCTGGGTAGACGGTACACTAGCAGAAATTCTCTGTTGTTCCATCTTCCCCATGTCAGCCAAACTCTCCACTGAATTCTTCCTTCCCAAAGCTATCTCTCTGCATGTTGCACACCCACATACACGAGGTTCTCTCCATCTGGATCAGTTCCTTCATGCTCCTTTAAAGTTAACCCATCATGGCGCACAAACACAGCAGAACAAGTTCTTACCAAATTTTCAGCCTGGGGAGGTTACATCCCTGATGATGGGGCTGAGCAGTATGTACATTCAAAGCCATAGCCAGCATGGTTCCTTTCTAGAACATTCATTTTACTCAATGGCATATTAAAAAAAAAAAGTAGTCTATAAACTAGGAGGGAACATTTTGCTTTCTAGATTTGTTTTAGTGTGTGTGTGTGTGTGTGTGTGTGTGTGTGTGTGTGTGTTACAGGGATTAAACTCTGGTTGTCAACAGGCTCCATTAGTAGCTGTGTTACCTAGCCATCCCCTTACCTCTGCTTTAAAATATAGCATATTACGTTGGACATGGTAATGCACATGTGTAACCCCAGCATTCAGGAAGAGGGGGAGGAGGAGGAGGAGGGGAGGAGAGGGAGGAGGAGGAGGAGGCAGGTTTGTAAGGGCTTCCTGGGCTGCATAGTGATGTCTTGTCTTAAAAGTGTTACCTGGGTTAGAGAGACAGCTCAAGGATGAAGAGGGTTTAGTGCTCTTGCGGAGGACAGCCATGTAAGTAAACATGGTACTCATAAACACTCAGAACTCCAGTGCTAGGGCATATGATGCCCTCTTCCAACCTCTGCAGCCTTCCACATGCAGGCAATGTGCATACATCTACCCAGAAAACATATATGCATATAAGGTAGATAAATATTTGTTGATTAAGTGCTACAGTGTATTAGTTTAAAAAAAAAAAGAAAGAAAAAGAAAATCTGAGCTATAGTGTGACTAGCAGAGCAAGTACTTACTAGCAGGAAAGACCTTTTATTGTACACCGTTCTCATGAGGGGGAGCCGCACCATGTCGTTGTAGAGAGTGGGTAGTTAGTGTGCATCACAGAAAAATGCTGAGTTTCATCACAGGTGCCGAAGATAAAGGAAGGGGCAAGAGCCTTAAATGTGATTTCTGTAAGAAGAAATGGAGGAGTCAAGGGACATAGATTTAGCACTGGCTTTGAATGATGTCAGGAAGGCTGTCCCTAGTGGTCCGACACTAGACTTCGGGGCAAGTAGAGCAGGTGCCCACCGTCTGGAGCACAGGAACTCATAAGAAGGTTGCTGAGACAGGGTTTGGCTTTGGATCAGTCGGCTCTTACTTGGACAATATGCTTGCGGGCCAACCATTCACCATGTCTACGGAGTGGCTCATTCTTGGGAGAACAGTCTCTCCAGCATCAGAAGGACCCTAGATGTCAAAGCACCAGCGTACATAATGTGAAAGTGATGGTCCTTTAGTCTGCTCTGAGGGTTCCAGAAGTACAAAATCTCTTTCCTCTGCTTTTCTGGGCACTTCAGTGTAGCATGCTACAAAACTTAGTGGTTGGCTTCAAAAGAGGAGACAGTTGTGCACTGAGCCAAGCATGAGATGAATGGTTGTTTGAGGGGGTAGCAACCCACAAATCGAGCTCATTCGTACACCGACTCACCCTTTAGCTCAGTAGCGACCTGAGCATCTGCTGTGTGTGTCAGGGACCTGGCCCTGTGCCAACAAAGCTGCCCAGGAAAATGCTCACAGTGTGCAGGAGCTTCAAGGAGCTCTCTGTCTGACAGGAGGGGTGGTGTAGAAGGGTGCAGGTCGGGGCTTAGAATCACATTTGGGCTTCACTGCAGTGTACTTCTTAAAGCTGTCTAACTTCATCTGATGAAAACCTGCTGGTTTGGCACAAGCTGCCTCGATATATAAGTAAATATATCCAGGTACTCATAGAAACTATCGAGGATGTCGGATCCCCTGGAACTAGGGTTACTGACAGTTGTAGGTGCTGGGAACTAAACCCCGGTCCTTTGAAAGAGCAATCTGAAGACATCCCGTGGTCTCTGCCTCTTCAAGTTTCCACCAAGTTCTGGTAGCACAATGCTAGGACCCAAGTCATGAACACATGGAGCCCTAGGGAATAAATAGTCCAGATTCAGGCCACTGCAATTCAGACTCAAATTTGAGCACTGGATCCAGAATCCATACCTTTGGATGGCTCACTATACTCAGATGTATGTATGTGTGTGTGTGTGTGTGTGTGTGCATATGTGCCTGTGGAGGGATATGTGTGTGCCGTGTGTATGCACTGTATGTAGAGGTCAGAGATCAACATCATACATTTTCTATCACTCTTCATCTAATTTCTGGAATAGGAACCTGGAATTTGCTGCTTTAGCTATCCTGGCCAGCAGCAAGCACCAGGAATCCTCATGCTTCTGCCCATACAGAACTCCCTGGGGCTACATGTGTGTACTACCACTCCCAGTGTTTTATATGGATAGTGTATGCATGCATTAGTATGTGTGCATGTGTATGCATATCTGTGTGTATGTGTGTGCCTGTGTAAGTATGTCTGTGTATGCATGTGCACATGTGTCTGTGTGTAATCCAAACTCAGGTCCTCATGCTTGCACACACATTTTTAACTCACCGAGGCACCTCTTAAGTGACATCTCAGAAAGCACGACTTCATATGTGACTGGAGGGAGAGGTTAGTGTTAGAATATGTGTTTTGATTTGCAACCAGACATTTCCTGATTCTAGGCAAGCTAATAAAATAAATCATTTAGGAACCCCGGGGTTTGTTGTTTGCTTCCTGTGTCATTTGTTAATTTAGAAAGCTCTTAGCTGAGGTGTTGAGACTTACCTTGTGCCTTGCACAGTTTCAACTCTTCCTCGGTATCTCAGCATCAGGCTAGTTTTGAGAGCTTAGGGTAGGAGTTGGGCGGGGAGGGGGGGAGGCAGAAAGAGACAGATAGAGAAGACACAGAGACAGACACAGATAGAGACAGACAAACAGACAGAGACTGGGACTAGATTCGGCACTTCTTGGGAACCTGTTAGAAGTGCAGGTTCCACAGATCCGCATGGGATGTGTTTGCACATCCATCCACACGCTACACTTGGGGAAGCAGGGGTTCTAAGGAACAACAGGACTGCAGGTGACTGTGAGGTTCTGGGAGGCCTGAATAATTGGGAGGTGGGCATTCAGGGATAGAACAGTGTCACTTGGAGTCCACTCTGCTACCAGGGCAGCTGGGCCCCAGGGCACCTGCCAATCACTGCATGTGATAATCTCCCCTCTTCACAATCGGATCGGTCAAGCACCCAGTGCAGCTGGGCCTCTGAATTATAGGCTGTGGGCAGATGGCTGTCCAAGGAAACAGCCAACGAATGTGCATCAGGCCCCTGCCTCTGGCTCCTGCTCCTGACAGCAAACACTCACTCTCCCCAAGGAATAAGGCCAGGACACACCACATCAAATGCTTACCGCATCAGAGCCCATTCCCAGTCTTGCTCAGGGAAAACCCCTGGACCTCCCTGCCCTCCAACCCATGATTCTTGCCTCTGACAGATGTAATCCTCTTGTTCGCCACACCCCTCCTGTCTTAGAGCTAGGAGCTGCAGAATGTTGTAAGTCAGAGACTGCAGGGAACATAAGGTGCCATCCGCCCTCACCTCTGGCATCTGATACAGTGCCGGCTCAGTGAAGGTCATTCTGGGAGTGGGAAGGGCCTGGGAGTCCCAAGTGCCAACCAGACCACATTGCTGCCACCACTCCTGTCCCTTGCCAGGGCAAATACCAGGAAGAAGCATCATAACTTTGAGTGGCTGCTTGGTCTTTCTTACCAGGTCCCTGATGCCAAGTAGCCCATTCTTCCTGTTACTGCTTCTTCACTCTGGTCCCTGAGAGAACGAGAGCTCTCTCCATTCCCCATCCTCCCCTGCAGCCAATACCCATTAGGTTCCAGGGCTCCAGGAGACGGCTTCACTCTAGGTCTTAGGCCTTCCTGCAGCCTGCCAGTCTTTCTGGATACTTCCCTGCTCTCTGGATTTTCTGCTACCCTGAATTAATTCTCCTTGCCATCCTGGGATTCTCCAGGGCACTAGGCAGAGACAAGGTTGGCCATTGTGGGTTTATAGACTTGGGAGTCTTTTGCTATTTTGGATAGTAGTAGGCATGCATGTATGCTTATGTGTACATGTGTGTATCCAGTGTGTGTGTGTGTGTGTGTGTGTGTGTGTGTGTGCTGTAGCAACATGAAATTGAAGGGTCATCAGAGCTCTCATTCTGAAGATGTGGCTGGGGGAAGATACTATCCCAAGATGATGGTAAAGATGATGTTAGATACAGACACTGCTACCTACAGGCACTGACTATGTGCAGTCCATTTGAGACAGAGAACAAGGCTATACAGACCAGCTGTCTCTGGGCCTCTGTACTATGGTCAGGTTTGAACCTTAGTCCCTGAGGATGTAAGGTCTGTTGATGTATAAAAACATGATTGAGGCCGTGGTAGAGTACATGCCTAGTATCCACAAATCCCTGGGTTTAATCCCCAGGACCCTACAAACTGAGTATGTATTATCTGGGAAGTAAAGTTGGGAGTATTTGAGGTTTAGAATCATCCTTGGCGGACATAGCAAGTTTCAGACCAGCCTGGGCCACAGGAGACTCTGCCTTAAGAAAACAAAGAGGAGAGGATGAAGAAAAAAAGGGTAATTGGGAGTTGCACACAGACGCACAGGCCTCCTGAAGTCTCAAATTTGGGGAGGCTACAGAAGAAAGATTGAAGTTCAAAGCCAGTCTGGGATACATGGTGAGACTCAGTCTCAATAAATAAAAACAAACCAAACACAGGCAAACTACAATCACAATGAAATCAAGTCAGAGAAACTCAGAACAAGCAAACAACAAAAGCTATACAACTTAAACACACGCGCACAACCAGCATTTGTGCTGGTGGTTATGGGATGGGGCCGTCTGCGGAATGTATTAGTTCCTTGTTGCTACTTCAATATATTGCTACAGATTTGGTGGCTTAAAGCAGCACACATTCATACTCTTATAACCTGGGGGTCACCCTTCAAAGCTAAGGTGTTGGCAGAACTGATCCCCTCTGCAAAGAAGGCAGAATGGGTTCTTTCTCTTTTCCAGCTTCTGGAGGCCACCTTTTTTTTCATCTTCTCTTTTTCTGGCCCCTCCCTGCATCATCATCTGCTTCCATCTCCTCCTTCCTTGTCCTCAAATCTCCTTCATATGAAGAGACTTGTGCTTACATTTAGGGTGGACCCAGTGGATTAACTACCTTCTTGTCACCATAATCAAATTCCTGACAGGAAGCAATTTAACCTGTAAACCGGACATCTATGTCACCCCCTCCAAGGTTCAAGGAACATCCTGGAAGGAAGGCAATGTAGAAAAAAATGTTACAGCAGCTGTAGTTATTTGCATGAGACCTATACAAGATGAACTCTGCCAACATGCCATCGGGAGATGGAGGTGGGGTTACTGAGGTCCAACCTCTAACCGAGGAGGGGTTAATGACAGTTAATGGTAACTAGGGGAAGAGGCATCACTTTATTCAGTGGTGTGGCCACTGATAAGTTGTCCATGTTCCTAGGGACTTGTGGTAACCCCAGAAGAGCTATGTTCTGGTTAATACTCTCTCACCAAACCATACTCATGCAAGCAACCCTAAAAACAACAACAAAGAGACTTGAGAGTGGAAGGTGACTCCTTGGGCAAGAAGAGACTCAACAGTGGGGGATGAGAAGGTAATGAGGTATGTGTGAAGATGTTTGAAATATACTATACACATCTATTAATTTGTAGGATAAAAAATAAATACAAGAAGCAACTCAAGTAAGGAGAGGTTTATTTTAGCTAACAACCTGAGATGAACAGTCCATTATGATGGGGAAGGATGGCTGAGTGGGAGTGGCTGGAAGCTTTGTTTCCAGCAGTGTGAGACTGTGAATCTCAGACTGTGAATCTTCATGGACCAGGTAGGACAGAGTGGGCAGGAAGAAGAGCTCATCTCTAAGCCTCAAGTATCCATCCTCAGTATCCTACTCCTCCACCTAGGTCTTCCAGGCCATCACCAAAGAGCACTGCCACTTGGTGTGTGCACACATGTGCTTGTGTGCACATTTTATATTCAAACTAGGACACCTGATAATCCAGAGTAAAATCTCATCTCAAAGCCCTCCACTTAATCACAACTACAAACCCTGTTTATCACCGAAGGCAACAGTCATGGATTTCAGGGATTAGGACCTAGGAATCATTATCCATGATACCACATGGAGCCTATGAGATGAATTGATTAGCAAAGGACTCAGTCTCAGAGCCAATCACAATCTAGAGCTCCCACTGGGGCCTCCAGAATAGGGCTTCACATCCATAGCCAGAGTTTGGACTTGTGGGGGCTTTAGGAGAGCCTGTATATGCATTCAGTACCTAGTAATTAGTACTGCAAAGCAGTAACCATGTTGTAGAATCAATCAATGAACTAACAGGTCACCAACATCTATGGGGTCCTTCAAGTGGTCCTTTAGCCCTGTACCATGCAATATGCATTAACTGTTGTAGAAAAATTTCATCCCTATCCAGGGTTTCTACTCTGCCTTGATTATTAAGTTCCCAGATGAGGATAAAAGACATATAACTTTTATTGTTTACAATAAGCCCTAAACAGCACAAGATTTGGGCAGATATCTACCCTCTGTTATTAGAATCTATTTCCTATCGATAACCCCAAGTTATTACTTACTATGTTTCATCTGGGCTGCTCTTAACTCCAATTGGCCAACCTTCAGGGCCACATTGTTATGACTCACCTAACCCACGGCAGCGTCTCCTCCATTCACAGACAGAGACATATACACACAGAGAGACAAAAACACAGAGAGACAGAGAGATGAGAGTGAGTTCTGAAGAAACAAAAGGGTTGTCATGAGAGGACTCAGCTTGTCTTGAAGATGAAGTCTGAACGACCTTTTGTTGGGACATCATATTGCTTGAATGCTGAGATGGGGTGGAGTTTGGACTAGACATCTGTCTAAAAAACGTGGTGTGCCTGTCTAGTTGCCTCCTAAACATTTGTGTTTACACCCATGACTGATTGGTGTCATCTTTATCCTGGAGAAAACCTTTTTTTCCCCCCAGCTGGTAGTAGTTTTGGTGTAGACTCATAACCAGTCAAGCTGCCAAGAAATAAATGACTCTTATTCTGACATGGGGTTCCACAAATGAAAGAAAACAATCAAACATCTATACACCTTCTCTAAAACTCAGGGGATATCAAGAAAGAAGCAGGAAGAATACCAAAGACATATGGGTTGGGTATTGTGTAGCTATTTCCTTCAAATGAAAACTTCTGGGAGTGGGAGGAAGGTTTATCTCCCATGTAGGCCTTTTGGCAATGTAGCTGCCTGTGAACCACCCATGTGCCTATAAACAACCCCAATAAACTCACTGGTTCACTAAGATAGACTTGGATGAAATTATTTGTTTGGTCTGTTGTTGGTAGGTAAATATTTGTTTATATCTCTCCTAGACAAGCCATCCAACAGCGGCGGTATCTTCCCAATTCCTTCTCAGGTCCAGAGGAGGCAGTCAACAATCCCAGCTTCAACGCCGTCAGCATCCTTCCTGTCTCAGTTGACCGGTCGCCCTAAGAGGGCAGGCAGAAAGATCCCCAGGACATAGACAGATTTGCATGGATCTCCTGCTTTTCTTTCAGGAGAAATTGATTCAGTTATTTCTGTAGCCCCTCAGAGCATGTGAATGGCCAGGTTCTGCCCCCAGACTACTCTAAACCCTCTGTGTCTCAAGGGGTTTCCAGCATCTCAGGATGCAGGTGGCCAAGTTCTGCCCTACAGAGGAAAAAAAAAAGTCCTAAATCAGACCTCAGAATTCCACCAATCGCTGAGCTTATTTCGAGATCAGGCCACAGAATCCCACCAATCCCTGAGCTTGTCCCACAACCAGGCCACAGAATCCCACCAATCTCAAGCCACCCTGCAAAGCTCTCTCCCTTCCTCCAAGAAGACCTATATAAAGCCTGCTTCCTGCTCCGGTCTCTACTGTTTCTCATTTGGGCAGAGGCAGCCCCTCTCTTGTGCTTTTTCCAATAAATCTCTTGTGTGAAATTTGTTGTGTGGTGTGACTTTGTGGTATTTCTTTGCTTCCAGCTGCCAGAATACTTTCCCTTCAGAGCTGCAACACTTTCATGGGGGAAACCGTTCCCTATTTACAATTTCAGCCAATGAATATTGCTGGAACAGCTTCTGTATGACAAATCTTCTAGGTTCTGAGAATCCAACAGACTTTCAGGGCTTCCATTCCAGAGATGAGAGACCAGTAAACAAGATGAAAGAATAAACTATATATTATCCTACACAGAAGGAATTTAGAGAGATTAGGGTCATAGTCTAGGTAAGAGAGTCCAAGAAGGTGACCTTTGAGGAAAACCAGGGTCACTCAAGACATGAGCAACCTGTTGCTTCCAGTTCTCTCATTTTTATTCTCAGAATTCATCTTGGGATACTATGTGGGCTGCATAGGTGCTTGGTGTTATGAAATATAATGTGGTATGGGGGAATCCTTGGTGGCCAAGTCGGGTGTACTCCTGAGAAATTAAGCCATGCAACAGGTATGGTGCAAAAGGGAGCCAGATAAGGGATAGAGGCAGACAGGTGGACATGCAGACAGGCAGACAGATGGGAAGCAAAGCCCTGAGGGTGGAGAGCGGGGCCAGAGAGGGAGATAGAAGGGGCACAGGAAGAGAGCAGAGAGAGGGCACAGAGAGAACAGAGAGAGAGAGCTGGGGTGGCGGGTGGATCCTTTTAACTGGACCACACATCTGGCAGCGGCAGGTCATGACACAAGCAGCTGCTCGGTCCCCGAGTGCAGGCCAGTGGAATTGCCCGTATGCTAACACTTGGTAGGGTCCTTTTTGGCTCTTTCTAATTCTGCTAAAGTGTTCCTTTTCTTTCACTTCACTTAAAGGGAGTTGGTTCTCTCCCCCCCCCCCTTTTTTTTACCATGTGGGTCCCAGGGATTGATCCCTTATGTCATCAGCTTTGGCAGCAAGCACCTTTATCCACTGAGCCATCTGATCAGCCCCTATACATATTGTTTAATCCTAACAACAACCTATAAGTGTATACATGGCTACATCCAACTCAGACATGAAAATAACAAGGTTAGACACTTCAGTATTGCTAGAGATTGGATGCCTGTGCCCCTCAAGCACCAATATTGATGGAACTTAACCCCTAGTGTGATAGCCGTAGGAGGTAATACTTTTTAGAGGTGACTAGATCACGAGGCAGAGCCCTCTTAAACCTTAAGCAAAGGGTCCCAGAGAACAGTTCACACAAATTGTGTGTGTGTGGTTTTTTGTTTTTTTTTTAATTTTGTGAATTGGAGAAAGAGGATGAAGAGGGTGACATACATCATTTGAGCCCAGTCACTCTGTGTCACCTTACAGTACCAGACTAATAAGTGCGAAGGATATTGCTGCCATAGACCTGGGGGAATTTGATAGACAAGCAAATTTAGCAGACAGGGCAGTTATCATGTTATTCAACATGACAGGTTTGCCACAGAGGCCTAGATAGTTTAGCCGGTTTGTCCAAGGTCACACTGGCATTCTGGGATGGAATAAGACTGATGCTTACCACCACATTTAAGTTTTTGTCCCTTTGCTTGTTTGTTTTTTTGCATATAACATTTACAATTTAGTATCATAACAAAGTAGAGAGTGGGAATTAATCTTGCTTCTACCCTACCTCCTAACAGTATCCATCCCATCCATCTCCAGTTGCGGTTTTCCTTCTTTGTGTCTTATCCCAGTGGGAAAGGCAGCCGGCAGACTCAGCTCTTCAGGAATGTTGTCCCGGCCTGACTTAGGGTTATGAGCCAAGCATGGACACCTCGAGTAAGCGCCTCAGGGTCTTAGAGTTGTAGTCCTTCACCCATAAAAGGAGACTCATGTCACTAGCCCAGAGTGTCAGGAGCTCAGGCAGAATATTAAGGCTAGTGTGTTGTAAGACCCTTAGACATGTATCAGTGTTGGTAGTGTTGGTCTCTGCCTGGTTTCTCTTCTCTGGAACAGCCCAGGACCATTCATGGTGTGCAATTAAAGTTAGAGACTGGAAGATACTGTGGTTTGGAATCCCCAAGAGGGTCTTCGAGGTTTGTCTTTGAAATTCTCTTAGATAATACTAATTATGACACATTAAAGCTCTGTTTTTCCCAGAAGCAAAGAGATAGATGGATAAGATAGGCCCTCTAGAAATTAGAATTCAAGTAAGAGAACAATTTGAGGCATACCAGTATCTGTTCAGTTCTAGGGTTGCCAGATGGATCAATGGTGACTCCCATCCTCCCCCAAGCAAGTACGATAGCCTGCATGGACCCTTCCTCCCTGGGATTCATTAATTCTCTTGAGAGAAACTTAAGCCAAATGACCTTCTGCCCTCAGCCTGAGCTCTGGGATCCTGTGTGGGCTAGTGGCTTGCTAAAGCCTGCCCTTCTAGGAGCTCGCTAATTTAGGCATGCATTCAGAAGGACCCTATGCCCTGGAGTGCACTCTCCCATAGGTGGTGCTATGTGGGGCATGGGAGAGAGCTGCTACCTTCAAGATGAGGAAATGAATGGAAAAGGATGGAATTCGATAGGAATCTGTGGATGGGAGGAGTTCTTCCAAATAGGAGGCTCACCTGTCACCCTCTTCTTTGATACAAGAATCAGAACGAGGCAGAAAGAAGTGACAAAATGAAATACATATGGAAACATATTATTCTAATTTTGAAACTTAGATTTAAAATAAAAAGAGAAAGTAGAGGAAGGCCATTTTCTAGTCCATCCTATGAGGCCAGTACTACCCTAACTGCAAAATCTGAAATGAGACCTCCATCTTTCCATGCTGAGGCAGGGAAGAAAGGCATGAAGGCTAGACCTGGCCTGCTCTTCAGGGTCGGCTGTGAGTCCTTGAGTCCTCTGGAAGGCTTATCAAAGAAAGTACTCACGAGTACAAGGAGAACAGTATACCAACTGAGCTACAGACTCCGCCCCCCACCTCTCATTACATATTCTTATTCTATTCTTCAATGAATAGATCTCTAAAACAATGCACGATGGGACACATTTGTAATCCTACCATTTGGGAATATCGTAGGAAGATCAGGAAGAGTTCAAGGTCAAATCCAGATGCAGAGTGGGTTCAAGGTCAATCTGAACTACGTGAGACCCTATCTCAATCCCTCCCCAAATAGAAATATATCTGGTAGTTCATTAGAGGCAACTCAATGACCCTGACTTTCAACTAGCACAATAAAGGCAGGACCCCTACCCCCATTTTCAAGACAAGGAAGAGACAAGTATAGGGGCCAAAGTCCAGTCAGCCTGGGAATACATCTTAGAGTTTGCATTGCTGTGAAGAGACACCATGACCAAGTCAACTCTTATAAGGGCAACATTTAATTGGGTCTGGTTTACAGGCATGGTGCAGGAGGAGCTGAGAGTTCTACATCTTCATCTGAAGGCCACTAGAAGAAGACTGGCTTCCATGTCATTAGGAGGATGTTTTTTTTTTTTTTTTTTTTTTTTTTTTTTTTTT
>NC_034599.1:44019890-44060409 GCF_900095145.1 Mus pahari | reverse complement strand
TCCTGGAACTCACTCTGTAGACCAGGCTGGCCTTGAACTCAGAAATCCACCTGCCTCTGCCTCCCGAGTGCTGGGATTAAAGGCGTGTGCCACCACGCTCGGCCCAAGTGGTGCTATCTTATTGGGGTTTCTACTTCTGAAATGGCATCCCCATGACCAGAAAATAAGTGGTGGAGGAAAGGGTTTATTTGTCTTACACTTCCACATCACTGCTCATCACTGGAGGAAGCGAGGACAGGAACTCAAGCAGGGCAGGAAACTGGAAGCAGAAGCTGATGCACGGGCCATGGAGGGATGCTGCTTATTGGCTTGTTTCACACAAATTACTCAGACTGCTTTTATAGAACTCAGGACCACTGGCCCAGGGATGGCACTGCCCACCGTGGGCCGGACCCTCCTTCATTGCTCATTAGTTCAGAAAATGCCTTACAGCTGGATCTCAGGGAAGCATTCCCTCAACCGAGGCTCTGCTCTCTCTGTTGACTCTAGCTTGTGTCAAGTTGACACACAAAAGTAGGTACAGTGTGGACTTGTGCAGCCATTTCAAGGATCCAGAGCCTTGTTGGCACAAAAGTGAGAGTCACACATAATGTAACAGGAGGGAAATAACCAGGAAAGGAGACAATCTCTTCCTGTTGAGAATGCCATTATATCTCTCACTTCCCTATGTTGGCCGCTGTTGTTTCTTAGAGTAGAGACATAGGGCATTGCCAGACGTTCCCCATCCTTTCATGTCTAGTCTCTCCACGAGTAAACAATCCTAGAATCTTTCAGCCTTTTTTGCTTGATATGTTCGGTCCATGAAGCTGGGAGCACCTGTCTGTTCTCCTGGCCTGACACTCAGTGGGACGAAGGTGGGTCCTATGAGACTCATTATTAGCCAACACCAAGCCTGGAGGACAAGGAGATGGAGGGCGCCATGGAGTCCTGCCCACAAGGTGATGGAGAAAGGCGTACATCTATCCGGCACCACAAGGACAAGCCAGACAGATGCCTCGCTTAGCCTTTTTCTGTCAGGGGGGCCCGTAGTGGGACCAGATTTGCCACTGGTCACAGTTTTTCTTATAAGTTTATAGGTTTTAAAAGGTCAGGATCTGTGGTGGTAAAAGTTTTACAGACCAGTAAAAATTTACTGTGGAAAACAGAAAACCAGCCGCATTGGAAAATGCTGGAGTCAAGAGCCTGGCGGATCTCAGCTACATCCTAAACCAGCTGTGGGGATTAAGGCATGCGCAGGTACCTCATCTAAGTTCTGTTTGAACCTGGGAAATGGGTGTAAGAACAGAGGGTACCCGATGGCATCTCCAAATGGGTGACAACACTCTCCGGGCATTTATGTCTGTGAGTCCGGCCCTCCTCTTTCAGTGCCGGGAATATTGGACACAAAGAGGCAACCCAGGCCTGTGGGTCCTGCACTCCTAGAGCTTTTCATTAGGCAGACTGGCTCCCTGCCATATGCCATCTGAGTGTCTGCTTCCATTCCCTGGGAGGAGCCCCGCAGTCTGAAGCAGAGCTCAGGAATCAAATTAGCCAGGCCTCTGCCATTCCCCGGTCCCCACCGGCCAAGGCAAGTTCATCAAGGCCTCACGCTAATTCTTATCTTGTTTAAAAGGGGCAAAAGTGACTCCGCAGTTTCATCTGAGGCAATTTACACCCCGCCACTGGCCGCGGTTCCAAGTTCCCTCTGTCTGTTGTGCCATCAAATCCATTATTAGGACATTTCTTCGGGGGAAACTTGATTGCTGCTCTATCAGAGAAGCTCCCGGGCAATCTATCTCCATCTGAGGCCACGGCCTGCTCGGCTCCCTCTAATCCTGTTATCTGAGGGACTAATTCTCTAATGCACACGCTGCATACAATGTATCCGCTTTCCTCCTAACTCAATTGGATGCCCCAAAGGGTTCCAGTACTGAACACAGAAATGAAGGTTTCAGGCCCGTGGGACAGGGTCTCCAGGCTTTCTCCTGGTAGTCTTTTATTCCCAGCGAATCTAGAGCAGTAGTTCTCAACCTGTGGGTCGTGACCCCTGGGGGTGGTGGTGTCGCATAGCAGATATTCTGCGTATCAGATATTTACATTACGATTCATAACAGTAGCAAAATTACAGTTACAAAGTAGCGAGGACATAATTTGATGGTTGGGTGTCATCACGACATGAGGAACCGTATTAAAGCATCATAGCGTTAGGAAGGTTGGGAACCACTTACCTCATCCGTGCCACGTAATACCCTCATCTTAGCCTTCCAAGTGCTCTAAATATTTTTAACTTAATTTACATTTTGGAAGGGTTTTCTTTGAGATAAGACCTCGTAGAGGGCCTGCCTTCCCCGCCCTCGTGCTTGTATTACAGGCGTACACTACTATATCTGTAGGCTTTTGTTATTGCTAGTGTTGACATTTTTAAAATTTTGAGATAGGGTCTCACTAAGTCACGCAGGCTAATCTTAAACTTCCTGCTTGCTTTCATGTTTGTTTGTTTGAGACAGGGGTGTGTGTATCTCGGGTTGGTCTTGAACTCACTGTGTAATTGAAGGTGACCTTAAACTTCTGATTGTGGTTTTGGTTGTGTAAAGTGCCGGGGATCGAATCTAGTGCTTCTTGCGAGATAGGCAAGATTGCTATGGACTGATTACGTATCTCCAGCCTTGCTTGGACCTTGGTGCCTTACTTCAGCCTCACAAGCAGCTGGGGTTACAGGCAGGTACTAACCACGGCCTCCACCCTACCTCTTAATGGGCTCTGATGAGTGTATATGGTGGGTACTCCAATATACAGTGTGTAGGGTCCACTTCTCAGAGCAGGGAAGGGGCAGTCCACACTCCACCTCCAGCTGCCTCATATGACTTTCCTCCTCCTCCTCCTCCTCCTCCTCTTCTTCCTTCTCCTCCTCCTCCTCCTCCTCCCCCTTCTCTCTCTCTCTCTCACTCTCTCTTTCTCCCTTTACTTTTAAATCCCCCTCTTCTTCTCTAGACCTCCCCACTCCCTGCAAATATCTTCTGTTTCTTCTTTCCCTTTTCTCTCCTACTGTAGTGTGTGACCTCTCAGGACAAGGCAGTTCTTGATGCTTCCTTCTGATTTTCTGTCTTCAAATGGATGGTATGACTTCGATATGCACCAGATCCCAGTATGGAGAAGCTAAGCACAGTGATAAGGCTGTGGGAGAGCACTCATCTCTTTAATGATGAAACAGCCACAGCAGTGACCCAAGTGCATATGTCTGCTAAGGGCCCATCCCTGGCTTATTGCCATGTGATGGGAACCCAGCACTTAGAAAGCAGAGTCAGCCAGGTCAGAAGTTCAAGGTCAGCCTCAGCAACACAAGATCTTCCGTTAAACAAAAAAGTATGCTATATTACACTTAGTGCTAGGAACGAGACTTTGTTGGCAGAATGCTTGCCTGGCACGAACAGAGCCCTGGGTTCCAGCATCAGCACTGTATGTAATGGGGATGGGGATGCACACCTATAATGCCAGAATCTGAGAAGTATTAGGTGTTTGTCATTCTTGGCTATAGAAAGAGTTCCAGGCAAGCCTGGGCCAGATGAGACCCAATCTAAAAACTGAAAGAAAAAGAAAGAAAACAAACTACAATTCAGGAAATGTTTCCGCTTGCAACCCATTCCACGCATATAGTCTACTGAAAAAGGAATTGAGAACACAAGTGCTTGGTTGTTAAAGTTTACTATTGTAGATACAGGAGACCCTTGCCCTCACAGGAGACCCCTTGCCCTTAATATAAAAGAGACAGAAGAATCCACTCAACGATGGATTGGGGCAGGGCTGAAATTTATATAGACTTTTACTCAGACAACTTTTGAGGCACCAGCTGTATCTCCCAGTAGTAGATGCTTACCCGTTTAACTTACAAAGAGAAAAGGAACATCTCTTTCAAGAGAGTCGAATTTAGACAGAAAGTATTTAAAAATGTTTACAAAGGGGAGGACGAGGTCTGAGAGGATGGTTCAGTAGTCAAGAGCATGTACTGCTGTTGCAAAGGACCTGAGTTCATTTTCCAGCATCCATTGTCGAGCAGTTCACAATCACCTGTAACTCCAGCTCCAGTGGATACAACACCTCTGGCCTCTATGGTCATCTGCACTCACCAGTACATATCCCCACATAGTTATAGACACAGACACAGACAGACACACACAGACACAGACAGACACAGACATACACAGATACACGAAGACACACAGACACAGACAGACACAGACACAGACAGACATAGACACAGACACACACAGACACACAGACACAGATACACACAGACNNACACAGACACAGACAGACACACAGACACAGACACACACAGACACAGACACCGACACACACACAGACACACAGACACAGACAGACACAGACTGACACAGATACAGACACAGACACACATACAGACACAGACAGACATAGATGCAAACACACACAGACACAGACACAAACACAAACACAGACAGACATAGACACAGACTGACACAGACAGACAGACACACACACACAAACATAGATACACACAGACAGGCACAGACACACACAGACACAGACAGACACAGACACACAATTAAAAAATAAAAACACATTTTTAAAAGAAACAGAGAAAGCTATGGAATTATATATAGAGTATATTTCATTTATTATTTATTTATTTTTGTGTGTATGCAGGAACCTAAGGAGGTCCAAAGAGGCATCGGATCACCTGTAATTGGAACAACAGAAAGTTGTGAGCTGCCATGTGAGTGCTAGGAATTGAACCCAGGTCTTCTGGAAGGGCAGCCAGTGCCCTTAACCACCGACCTATCCGTCTGTACTGGATAGCTTTGTGTCAACTTGACACAGCTGGAGTTATCACAGAGAAAGGAGCTTCAGTTGGGGAAGTGCCTCCATGAGATCCAGCTGTAAGGCATTTTCTCAATTAGTGATCAAGGGGGGAGGGCCCCTTGTGGGTGGTGCCATCTCTGGGCTGGTAGTCTTGGGTTCTATAAGAGAGTGGACTGAGCAAGCCAGTAAAGAACATCCCTCCATGGCCTCTGCATCAGCTCCTGCTTTCTGACCTGCTTGAGTTCCAGTCCTGCATCCTTTGGTGATGAACAGCAGTGTGGAAATGTAAGCCGAATAAACCCTTTCCTCCCCACCTTGCTTCTTGGTCATGATGTTTGTGCAGGAATAGAAACCCTGACTAAGACACCATCTAACTCCTATTTTCTTAACACTTTATGGAAGGAACTCACAGAAGAACATGCTCCTTCTGGGACAGTAAACCTATGGAGGCTGGTAATTATTCTTTATAATTTTCTAATTCGAATACTTCATGTACTTATTATATCTAACAAAATGTATAAAAATAAATACACATGACCTGAAAAATATTTTTTTTACAAGGTTGGAGAAATAGCTCAGAGGTTAAAAGCCTATACTGCTTCTTGCAGAGGACCCATGTTCAGTTCCTAGCACCCATGACAGGCAGCCCACAACCACCTGTATCTCTATCTCTAGGGGATTCAGTGTCCTTTTGTAGACTCCAAGGGCACCAGCATGCACATGTGTGTATACCCACTCATCTCTCATTCATATATATAATTATCTTTAATCTTTTCTTACAGTCTAGTCATTATCCCTCTCCTGGTCCACCCTCTGACAGTTCCTTATTCCATTCCTACCCCACCCCACCCCCCTGTCTCCAAGAGGCTATCCCCACCCCTCCCCCTGTCCACCACACCAGGCCTCCCAATTGGGGGAGGAACTGCCCAACTGGGCCCTCAAGTCTCTCGAGATGCATCTTCTCTCACTGAGGCCAGACCAGGCAGTCCTCTGCTGTATAAGTGTTAGGGGGCCTCAGGCCACCTGGTGTATGCTTCCTGGTTAATGGCTCAGTGTCTGAGAGATCTCAGGGGTCCAGGTTAGTTGAGACTGCTGGTCTTCCTATGGGGTCACCTCACTCCTCAACTTCTTCTAGCCTTTCCCTAATTCAACCATAGGGGTCCCCGGCTTCTGTCCATTGGTTGGATGCCAGTGTCTGTCTCTGACTCTTTCAGCCCCTTGTTGGGTCTCCGAGGGCAGACATACTAGGCGCTTGTCTGTTGCCCTGTGTGCAGCAAAACTCCTGGGAGGCCTTCAGATTGTTGGGTCTTCCATATATTAATATTTTTAACTCCATGTGTGTGAGGAAGGAGGGAGGGAGGGAGTGATAGAGGAAGNGAGAGAGAGAGAGAGAGAGAGAGAGAGAGAGAGAGAGAGAGAGAGAGAGAGAGAGAGAAGAGAGCAGCCTGGGCTGGTCTTTGACCTATTTCTCTCTCTCACCTCAACCTTCCAGGTGCCAAGGTTACAGGTGCCAGTCACACTGCCTGGTCCTTTTGCTTACTGAACTTTTAATTATTTTTGTGTTTGTTTGTTTGTTTCCTGAGACAGAGTTCTCATACAGCCCATAATGCTCTGGAACCAGATGTGTAGCTCAGAGTGGCCTGGGACTTCTGATTCTCCTGCCTCTTCCTCCTTGGAATGACAGGTGAACGTCACCATAACTGGTCTACAGCACCTTTTCTCCGCCTGGGTTGCTAGAGGTTGAACTAACTCAGGGCTTGGCGCGAGCTAGGCAAGCACCGTACCCAGCCACGTTCCCAGACTGACAGTAAGAACACGATCACAAAAGGCCACACCCTTCATGCTATATGTTAAAGCTCGGAAAATCAGGCAAAGATATGTAAAATGTATTTATTTTATTTTATTATTTTCTGCAGTTGAGTGTTCCACTTGCATGTATGTCTGTGTACTACACGCATGCCTGGTGCCTGGGGAGCCTCCGTGTGGGTGTTAGGAATTGAACCCTGGTCCTTCCCAAGAACAACACATGCTTTGAACCACTGGGCCAACTCTCTAGCCCCATGTAACATGTATTTTGTTTTCCCAGATTTTTTGGCGGCACCTGCCTTAAGTAATTCAAGTACTTGAGAGGTGACGCCAGGAGGAGCAGAGGTTCAAAGCTATTCTCTGCTTCTTAGTGGGTTCAAGGCCAGCCTGGGCTGCATAAGACTCTGGTTTAGAAAACAAAGCAAAACAAATCAAAACAAAAAAAGAAACTTTAACTGAATGAGGAGGAAGAAGCAGGCATTTAGTGTGACCCCTGCTACCCCCTGCCTGCAGAACACATCCAGTCACCTGCTTCACTAGGGACATCACATCACCTTGGGAAGCCAAAGTATGTTTCTTGTTACCCCTGCTTAAGCCACCCCCCCCACCCCCCCACCCCCCACCCAGCTTCCCCATACTATACTTGTGAAGGGACAGCGACAGCCCAGTGTACAGCCCCACAGCTGTCAGGGCCGCATCTTTGCTTCACAGATCCTGTAGGCCCTTCCCTTCCCCAAAACATTTTTTGGGGGGTGAGATGTGGCCAAGCCACCTACTTGGATGGGTGGGCTGGCCTCCCTCTCCTGACATCTGCCAGCAGACTCCCCTCCCCTTCCTCCCGCCCTGAAACCTGATCCAGCTGAAAAGCTGCATGCTAGAAAACTTGGCGGCTCCCCAACTCTGGTGGCCGGGAAGTGCCAGGCTGCAGCCTCACAAGGTGCAGGCGGTGGCGGTTGGAAAAGCAGGCTGCCTGGGACATGAGGTTGGCAGCGGGCGGCGTGCAGGCTGGCAGTCTGGGGGACTCATCCTGAGTGGCTGCTCCGAGGCCTTCCCACATCTGGGAAGCTTGCCATGTGGCTCTGCATCCCACAGGTGCTGTTGGCCTTGTCCCTTTCCGTGCTGACAGCCCCGGGAGAAGGTAAGGAGTTGGTGGGGACGGGAATAGCAAGCTGTGGTGGGGGAAGGCCTTAAGTCTCAAAGGGCTGAGGGCCAGGAGAGGCCAGGGGCTGCAGGAGGGCTACAGGCAGGTCAGCTATCTCACTGCTGCTGAGTCAGAAAGGATTCAGCGGTGTGGGGTCAAATCAGGTGTTTTGAGAAGTTGAGCCTGAGGTGAGCCTGAGGCTAGGAGGGGAGTAGAGCCTCCAGGTGATGGAATATGGTTCCCTTTCTCTTCATCTTGCCTTTCAGCTTATCAAGTGGGACCTGTGAGCTCATTCAGTCCACTTTTTCTTCTTATAACCACAGTCCAGAGAGGGAGAGTAATTCACTCAGGGTCGCACAGCTCATCAGCAGCAGAGTGGGGACCAGGATCACTTTAGTAACTTTTTCTTGCTTTTGCTGGTTTTGCTACCAGGGTCCTGTGGGCTTCCTCATCCCCCAGGCTCCTCTAAGGCTCACCTCTGGTAATGTCACACTTCCTTGTCCTTTGTGCTCAATCTTCTCATGGCCTCAGAAACAGGGTGCTCGGCCACACAGCATCTGGTTCGTTCTATTGCAGACTACATTCAGCTCCACAGGAAGGTTCCTTCTACACAGCTTGGGTTGCTGTGTCTTGGGGGACAATGAGAGGGGTGCCACCAAGAGGAGGGACTGATGGGAAAGCTAGGAATAGGAAGCTGTCCTTGGGAGAAGCAGGGTAGGTGGATGAGAGGCAAGTTGCATGTGGTAAGTGCTTTGGGCTTTCTTGCCTGGCTTCCTCTGGCCTCCCAGTCATGACCTTCCTGATTTTGAGATTTGACTGCATAAGCCAGACACCCCCTAAACCTCCAAGAGTCCCCCAAAGACCATCGGACTCCCCTACAAGCCCCTTAGTTAAGTAGTGAGGAACCTGGTTTGAGTGTCAGGTTCTTGGCTAGCAAGCAGTGTATGCTATTCCTGAGCCTTGGGGATTCTTGTCTGTCCAATGGTCCTGTCTTGCTAGCTACTCTGGCAGAGACTGAAGCAGAAGACTTGCGTAGATGTTATTCCATTGTTCCAGAGAAGACTCTCAAAAAAAGCCTCTCAAGGATGGGGATATAGCTCTGTCGGTCGAGGCCTGCCTAGCACACATGCACAAAAGCCCTGGCCGCAATCCCCAGTACCGCATAAACCAGGAGTGGAGGTATAATGAAAGCCTGTAATCCCAGCATTTGGAAGGTGGAGACGGGTGGGGTGGGGTGGGATCAGAAGTTCAAGGTCTTCCTTGGTCACATGGCAAGTTCTAGGCTGTGTGAGATCCATCCTGTCTGAAGAGCAAAACAAAAATGAAACAAACTTAAAAAATAGTCTCTGCTCACCTCTGTCCTTCCAGACATGAGGCAAGACTTATGGGGCAGGTAGATGACACACCAGAGAAGAGCCTGCAGGAATGCCTTGGCATCTGGTGACATACATGAGGGCTGTGTAGGAGGACACAGAATATCATTTAATAGTGACCAGCCTTGTTGGCTCCGGGTTTGCAAAGGACTGCAATCCTGCAGCCTCACCGTCTTGCCATATGGGCTCTGGCCCTCTAGGCGATGATGCCCTTCCCACCCACTGTATGATGCCTTTTGTCTTGGTTGATGAAGTACGGACTGCTTCATGAGTTTGCATCTCATCCTTGTGCAGGGGCCTCCCTAACGTCTAGGTCATCTCAGTGTTAGTGCATGTGGTGCCCACGTGAGTGGGGCTGTCCTATGTCACTCCTGCTTTCTGAGTTAGTGCCACTGTTTCCCAGGGGAAAACCAAGGAATACTCAAAATCCCACAATAGCACCAGGGCCTGGAGCTGGGGCCTTCTTTTTCTTTTTAAAATTACATTTTATTTTGTATTGTTGTTGTCAGTGTGGTTGTGTGTCTGCGGTCACACATGTGCCTTGGCTTGTACATGGAGGTCAGAGGCCATATTGCAGAAGTCTTCTTCTTCCACCACATAGATCCCAGAGATTGAACTTAGGCCATGAAGCTTAGTGGCAGTGGCCTTTGCTCCCTGAGCCATTTCTCCTACCCAGAGGATGAAATTCTTTAACAGATTCTAAACCGGAGTAAGAGAAGCAGGGCTCTGGCCTCGGTGTTAAATCACTCTCCTCCCCAGGCAGCCGGAGGAGAGCCACCCAGGCCCGAGATACCACCCAGCCCGCTCTGCTAAGGCTGTCGGACCACCTCCTGGCTAACTACAAGAAGGGGGTGCGGCCTGTGCGGGACTGGAGGAAGCCTACTACTGTCTCCATTGATGTCATCATGTATGCCATCCTCAACGTGGTGAGCTGCCTTCCATCTGTGTGGGGGAATCAGAAAAGCCATGTACATCCAAATAGCCTACTGGGCCGTACGATGGGCACCCAGAACCCTAGTCCCTGTGGTCTGGCAGCATTGCTGGGGACAGACTGAAATTATATCTGCACAACTGCCCAAACCACAACCCTAGGCCACCCATGTGCACTTCCTCCTAGATGTGGTCACCTCCTGCATGTGGCTGTCCATGTAGTACATGCTGGGAACTGTCTCCCTCATATCATCTCTGGACTCTTAGTGCCTCACACAGATCCCTGAGTGGCAGGTGTCACTAAATGGCAGCAGTAGATAAAAATGCCAACTAATAGATCAATTAATTAATCAATAACTAGAGTAGGGTGGGGTGCGCTGCTCAGCAAATGATGCAAAGCCCCACATGGGGATGGACAAAAGGCAACGGCAGAGCTGTCGGCTCTCTGCCTTGCAATGGGGAAGCGGGACCTGACTTTACAGGCTGCTAGGGCACATGCCCCCCCCTACACACACACATGGGAGGGAATCATGGTGTGTAGAACATCTCTGCAGAGAATAGCTAAGGGCCAGTGTCTGTGCGGCTGCAGAAAGGCAGGCTTGGAATCAGACGGAGAAAAGAGAGTAACCATGTTTTCTGTTCTGCAGTTTTTGTTGTTGTTGTTCGGTTTTTTGTTGTTGTTTTTGTTTATTTGTTTTTTGTTTTTTTTGTTTTTGTTTTTGGTTTTGGTTTTGGTTTTGGTTTTTCGAGACAGGGCTTCTCTGTATAGCCCTGGCTGTCCTAGAACTCACTTTGTAGACCAGGCTGACCTCGAACTCAGAAATCCGCCTGTCTCTGCCTCCCAAGTGCTGGGATTAAAGGCATGGGCCACCACGCCCGGCTGTTCTGCAGTTTTGAGCCTCTTAATTTTGTAGTATGGCAATCCATATATGCATTGTGTATGTATATGTATTTTATATATAAATAAATAATAGACGGTAAGGTAGCTATATGCATATTGTTAAATATATATGAATATGATAAACAATGACAACAGGAAATATACACAATTTGCACATCTCTAGGGTTTTGTTTTGTTGTGTTTTATTGAGACAGTTTTACCATATTCCCAGGCTGGCCTGAAGCTCACACAATCTGTCTGACTCAGCCCCGCTGAGTGCTGGACTATAGGCATGTACCCCCCACCCCCACCTCACTATGTATCTTGGAAGCTGAGAAGAAATGACTGCATTGCTTTCTAGTTGTATCCATTTCACAGACCAGCTTCTCCTGGCTGGCTAGCAGCTTGAGTTCATCCTTCCCCAGTCCTGCCTTGCCAGCAGATGAGACGACGAGACGCTCAGGACAAGCTTCTGTTGGTGTATGTGTGTGTGTGTGTCCACATGTCAGCCCCTTTTGCTTTCACAGGATGAGAAGAACCAGGTTCTGACCACCTACATATGGTACCGGCAGGTGAGCAGACCAGCCCCCCACTTCCTGGGACACCCCCCTCTCACGGAGTCGGGAATCTCATTGGCCACAGTCAAGGAGGAAGTTGGCGAGCAGCCTCCCAAGCACAGTAGACAGATGCGAGGTGTAGGAGTCTGAAGTGTCACATCTCAGGGCCAGCCAAAGATGGGTGGGGGACATGCTCCCAGCCCCAACACCTGTTTTCTCAGATGGTTTAGAGCATCTCAGACAAGTGCTGACTGGCTAACCCTGGAGGAAGGACAATTCCTGGCCTGAGAACTCACACCATAGTGACTTCACTTTCATGTGAACAGCTCCAACTTCTAGAAAGTTCTTCATTCTATACGAAGTTGGATAACAACCAAACTGAGCGATCAAAACGGGGAAAAAAAAACTATCCACTTAACCCTCAGGACTCCTCCCTGTTGCCACTCATCCAGTTAAGACAGGTGTAGGTCACACTAATCTGCAGATGTTTCAGGACTTGGCTGAGCTCTGGGGAGGGAGGTAAACTGGAGAGGCCTCAACCCAGAGGCTGTATAGACACATCAGGCAGACACAGGTCTCAAGTCCCTTCCTACGGTCATGATCATGTTCTATCACTACCATACACTTACGGGACAGAGAGTGTAGTATAGGAACACTGGTCCCTATCAGACAGCTCCACTTCTGTGTTACTGAAGGACCCCTTAATTCAGAACACACCCTGTCTCATGGGTAATGAGCCAAACAAGATCAGGCAGCATGTTTCCCTAGAAGAGTCTATAGCAGCCTGGGTTTTATAGCTGCAGATGGTTGAGAGCTGTAGAGATGAAGTCTCTTATTGACCAGAAAGAGGGATGTGTCAACAGCCAGATTTCCCCCTAGAAGGTGCCCACCTACTGCCTGAGCAGAAGGGAGAGAGACCTGTCGGATTTGCAGGTGACCCTCACCAAAGATGGAGGGGGGGGGCTGCCTTTAACCGTTTCTGTTTCTCCCACAGTTCTGGACTGATGAGTTTCTGCAGTGGACTCCTGAGGACTTTGACAATGTCACCAAATTGTCCATCCCCACAGACAGCATCTGGGTCCCTGACATCCTCATCAATGAGTTGTGAGTCCTTTCATCAGATCACAGTGGGCTGGGAGGATGCAGTTAGAGAAGCCAGGAGCAGTGACAGTTTCCTCTCTTGATCAAGTTAGCGTTTGTTCACGCTCTCCTCTATGCAATTCTCTGTTTTTCTTGACTAACCTCTCCCTTCCTTTCTGTACTGGATGCTACAACCTTATACTTGTTAGTCCTGGGACTCCATCATAGGAACAGAAGCCAGCGAATGATGTCACGCGGAGTTCTAATAACTTAATGGGGACAGCTGCGTTTGTCAGAGGGGATGGTCACTATTTTTTTTGAAAGGAACAAAACTCTGATGACGGCCAATGCTTCTGGTCACAGATGAGATCGGGAGCCAAGGAACATGTTCAAACCTCCCGAGCCACATGTGTGCCTAACGGGCCACAGTTGGCACCTCTAGCATGAAGTGGGTCCCATTAGCTTTTGTTCTCAGCAGCCCAACATGCTCCCCTTGCCCTCGGCCAGCTGACTTTCTCTCCATTCTGCAAGTTCATCCAGGGTCCACCAACTGGACCTCTGAGTACAAAGGCAAAGAAAATACATGGGGAAAATACAGATAGAGTGGGGGAAGTAAGTTGGGGCTGTGATTCAATTGGTAGAGTATTGGGATAGCATGATCAATGTCTGGGATCCATGTCTAAACCCAATGTGATGGCACATGCCTATCATCTTAGCACTTGGGAGATGGAGGCACGAAGTTCAAGGCCATTCTTGACTACAGAAAGTTCAAGACCAGCCTGGACTACATGAAACCTTTTCTCCAAATACTACTACTACTACTACTACTACTACTACTACTACTACTACTACTACTACTATACTACTACTACTGGAGCTGCCAAAGGGATTCATGCAGTACCAATTGCATTGTCAAACTCCTTGACATTTCCCTAAAGAAGGCCATTGAATTTGACCCACCCTTAAATGTCCCCACATAGCACAGGTGGTAAATGTTCTAGAAATTTCTTTCTGCTCTTTTCTTAGCTTATCTTTCAGTCTATCTCAAAGAAGGCCTAAGGCCAGGTCCTGGGCTCAGCGTACCTCATGCCTTAGGGTCAGGCTTAGTAAAGGCTGAATTCTTGTTGGATTTTCCTAGGCTCCTCTACTCCTTATGAACTCTATGTTCTTCCCTCTAGAGATGACTGCTCTCATTTGGGGGGCTTCTAGAAATGGGAAGCAAAGCAAAAGTCAGAGTCAGAATGGAACATATGATTCTTCTCTCTTATCAAACCACTGGCTAATCTGGGAACCAGCTCTGCTCTGGTGTGGGGCTGGTGTGTCAGTCCAGAGACAGCTGAGCCAGCTCCCTTCAGACAGTGGCTTTGCAGTCCATGGATCCCTTCTCTGCCTTTAAGAGCTAGGTTGCTAAGGGAGTTGAAAAAAAAAAAAAAAAAAAAAAAGAAACATCCTTCATTGTTTGGAGCACAGCCTCGATAATAGTGGGTCAGAAAGCTAAGATTGATAACATTGGAAAATTAAGGCCAGACGAAATGTCTGGATCATCTTGTTCTCCAGATCCTCTCCGAGTTTCTTTCCCTATTGGGCTACTCACCTTCCATGGTGAGGGTCTGCCTCTTCAGCCCACAAACTGATCCCCTCTTCCCTGACCAGTGTGGACGTGGGGAAGTCTCCGAGCATCCCTTATGTGTACGTGCATCATCGAGGTGAAGTTCAGAACTACAAACCCCTACAATTGGTGACCGCCTGTAGCCTCGACATCTACAACTTCCCCTTTGATGTGCAGAACTGCTCTCTGACTTTCACCAGCTGGCTGCATACCAGTGAGTACTGGGCTTGTGGGTGGGGCAGAGGGTGGGGCTCACAGGGACTGGGAGCCAGGATGCATTCGCTCTTCATCAAGCCATCACTAGTCCCTCCCCCCTTCCCCCTGCCCCCCCTTACCTGTCTCTTTAATTTGTCTGGTTCCTTTGTGGTTCTGGGGCTCTAACCTAAGACCTTGCACATGCTAGGCAAACACTCCACCGCTGAGCAACTTGTATCCTGCTACTTCTCTTTTTAATGTCAAGGAGCCTCTGCTTCCACTCCCTCCAGATGGACACAGTATTACTATTCTCTCACCGCCTTTCAAGGATTAATGAGGCGGTGTGAATCGGGTGTGAATTGGCTCCAAGGCGCTCAGCAAGGGACACTTCTTACCTAGAATCTCAAAGAAGATCTGACAGGAAGTGTGTCTCAGACCCACCCACTCCTCTCCAGCCCTGGGTCAGGCCACGCCCCCTGCCCAGGTGTCCTCACTCCCTTCCCGCCCTGGCTCTCCCCAGGCACCTCCCACACTGTGTGGTTCATGCTCCCTGCAGCAGCCACTGAGCTCTTATTAACATGCAAATCTGATCATGTCATTTAAAGCCCTCAATGGCTTCCCAGAAGTCCTGGGACCCACTCCAAATCCTTGACCTGGCCCTGCCCAGTGTCCCACAGCAGCTACATCTGGTGTGTGCCAGCACAGCTGCCTTCCCTTGGATGCCTAGAGGTCCTGCCTGTTCTTTTTTGTCACAGGCTGTTCCCTCTCCTAGACTACCCACTTCTCCTCCTTCTCCTGCTTCCAGCACCCCAGCCACAGCCTGGTCAACTCCTCCAGCCACCTAATTATGCCACAAGGCTCATCAGCTCCTGGAAGGACTTTCCATGGCTCCCTAGACTAGCTGTCTCTTATGCAGTAGTTAAAAACCCTGGGTTTTCTCACAAACTTCATCACTTGTCAATACTTGTTTAGTCCATGTCTAATTTTCTCATGGATATAATTTCAGAGGAATGGGAACATGGTTTCTGGCTCTCCAGCACAGTGTCTGGTCTTGAGAGTTTTTCTTGAGTGTAAACATGCCAGGTACTCAGTGGAGGGCTGGGAAAGGCATGCTGTCACACTATAGCAAGGCAATCCTTCCTTCTCTGACTTATTCATTACATTAAACTTCAATTGTGGGAACTGGAAAGGTAGTTCAACAGTTGAGAGCATTTGTTCCTCTTCCAGAGGACCCAGGTTCAGTTCCCATCACACCACATGATAGCTCGTAACTGTCTGTCTGTAACTCTAGTTGCATAGAATATAATGTCTTCTGGCCTCTACAGGAACAGCACATACACAGTACACAAACACATGCAGCAAAACACTCATATATACATATACATATATATATACATATACACATACACACACACACATACACATATATACTTTTAAAAAAAATAACATGACATGATAGTCTTCCAGTTCCTTCTCTCCGCATTTCCACCCCCATGCATGTGCACACACACACACACACACACACACACACACACACACGCTACCTATGAAGAGCACATATTGCATACACTGTTACTTGACCTTTTTTTTTTTTTTTTTTTTTTTTTTACCAACTGAATCCCTGACTTTTTTCCAAGTTAGTGTGTGTATGAGATCTTCCTCATAAATTTTAATTGCAATAGACTCAAGTGGGTATATCATTGGACACCTGGTATTTTATCCATCAGTGGATAGTTATAGCTTTTTCCTTTATTTTCCTTGAAGTGTAAATGTGTGTGTGTGTGTGTGTGCGTGCGTGTACGCGCGTGTGCACATGGTGCTCATATGTGTGGGGATCAGAGATTAGCCCTTGGTGTCTTCCTCAGCTGTTGTCCCTCTTGTCTGTTTTCGGGAGGATCTCTTACTTTTCCCTGTACTTGCCATTGAGGCTAGGCTGGCTGGCCAGTGAGCCCAAGGGATTCCATTTTCTTCAGCTCTCCAGAGCTGAGATGACAAGTGTGCTCTGTCACACCCTGATTTCTTATGTGGCTTTTGAGGATCAAACTGAGGTCCTCATGCTTGAACAGCAAACCCTTTACTCATCGAGCCATTTCCTCTGCCCCTCTTCTCCTTAAAATAATTTAATTTTACTTTTTGGGTATGAATGTTTTGCCTGTGTGCGTGTGTTCCTGGTTTCCATGGAAACTGGAAAAGGACATCGGCTCCTCTGAAACTGGAGTTGCACATAGTTGTGAGCTTGTGTGTAGGTGTGCAGAACCAAACCCAGGTCCACTGGAAGAGCAACAAGTGCTCTTACCTGCTGAACTATTTCTCTACTGGCCACCCTAACACTTTACTTTTTGGCTTTGAACTCAATATATGAGTTCAGACTGGCCTCCCAGACTGTCCTGGGAATCCTCCTGGCTCTGTCTCCTGTGTACTGAGATTATAGGCATGTGCAAATAAGCCTGGCAGGAAGGATATTTAGATCTTTTCCAATGTTTTGGTTCAGTGGATATTGTTGGGTTTCCTGGTAGACAGATAGATAGATAGATAGATAGATAGATAGATAGATAGATAGGTAGATAGATGATAGAAAGATAGATAGATAGATAGATGATCGTTAGAGGAGGATTTCTTTTATTTTCTTAATTCTTCAAAGACAAGTAGTTAGTTCTATGAGGGCAGAGATAAAAAAAATCATGTTTTATTCATTTTCTAGATGCAAAACTCTAACAAAGAAACATAGAAGGCTGTTTGGAAGGTATGTGTAAGCAAGTGAGAGACAGAGAGAGAGAGCTTTCTAGCGGATGCTTCCTTGGTTCCTTGCACTGTGCTCTCACTCCAGGCTTGTGAGATAGACACAATGTGTTCTATCACTCCTGTGTGTGGCTGAGGAAACCGGGGCTGAGAGTTAAGGGCAGAGTTATGTGGTCTAGAGATCCGACAGGGCCCCTCGGGCATTGTCCACCCTACACCCCACCTTCTATGCTCGAAGGTTTTGTGATTGAGATTCCAAAGCTTTTCTGGCCTTTCGTCTTCTCTCTCAGTCCAGGACATCAACATATCCCTGTGGCGATCACCGGAAGAAGTGAGGTCCGACAAGAGCATCTTCATAAATCAGGGCGAGTGGGAGCTGCTGGAGGTGGTCCCCCAGTTCCAGGAGTTCAGCATAGATATCAGTAACAGCTATGCAGAAATGAAGTTCTACGTGAGTGGGCGTGGCTGCGAATAGGGTGGGGACCAGGATGCTTGGGGTAGCACAATAAAGCAAGCTGGGAAGGACCTAGCAGCCCCTTTGCCAACTCCAGGTCCATACACATTCCATGCAACTTCAGCAAGGGAGATGGGAACTCAACGAAAGCATCCCCCTGTTTATCCTCAACTGCCAGAGGCCTGGCGTCAGAGGCAGAATACGGGTCTGTCACTCTCCTTCCCCAAGCAATCCAGGCTGGAAGTTCTATAAGTGAAGGGTCTGGGTATGGGGTGGTGGTTCCTGGGTTCCTGTCCACCCAACATCCCCCAAGCTTCTATCCTGGTCCCAGGTGATCATCCGCCGGAGGCCTTTATTCTACGCAGTCAGCCTCTTGCTGCCCAGTATCTTCCTCATGGTCGTGGACATTGTGGGCTTTTGTCTGCCCCCGGACAGCGGTGAGAGAGTCTCTTTCAAGATCACGCTCCTTCTGGGATACTCAGTCTTCCTCATCATCGTGTCAGACACACTGCCGGCAACGGCTATCGGTACCCCCCTCATTGGTAAGGCTTCCCCGAGGGAACTGTGTGTGACAGGGACCCGCCCTGCTCCCTCCCACGCTTAGCGTGTCTCTTTCTCCCACTCAGGTGTCTACTTTGTGGTGTGCATGGCTCTGCTGGTGATAAGCCTCGCGGAGACCATCTTCATCGTGCGGCTGGTGCATAAGCAGGACCTACAGCGGCCAGTGCCTGACTGGCTGAGGCACCTGGTCCTAGACAGAATAGCCTGGATACTCTGCCTAGGGGAGCAGCCTATGGCCCATAGACCCCCAGCCACCTTCCAAGCCAACAAGACGGATGACTGCTCAGGTGAGAGAGGATGGGGACAGGGTCACACATAGAAACCGGAGAGGGATACTAGATAGAATGTGGGAGCTGGGTTCAGGATGGAAACAGGAAGATGCTTCAGCCAGACTGGAACCTTGCCTCCCTTTCTCCATATTTTTTTTTTTTTTTTAAAGACAGGGTCTTATTATGTAGCCCTGGCTGACCTGGAACTCAGTATGCAGACCAGGCTGGCTTTCACAGAGATGGGATTAAAGGTGTGCACCACCAGGTCCGGCCAGGCTCCTTTGCTTTCTTTTTCAATCCCCGCCCCCATCAGCTTAAGGATGAGATATGAGCTGAGAAGGGCTCAGAGGAGCCGGGTGTAGCGGTGCACACACCCTTGATTTGGGAGACACGGGCAGTATGTCTCCAAGAGTTCGATGCCATCCTGGTCTACATAGTAAGTTTCAGATCAGCCAGCAGTACATAGTAAGATTCTGTCTCAAAAGAGAAAGAGAAAAAGGAAGGTAGCAACTGAGGCAGACACCAAAGTCAACTTCTGACCTCCATAACACCGCCGCCACCACAGCGCCAGGGCACCCCACAACCCTCCTTTCATACCCAGGATCTGATCTTCTTCCAGCCATGGGAAACCACTGCAGCCATGTTGGAGGACCCCAGGATTTGGAGAAGACCCCAAGGGGCAGAGGTAGCCCTCTTCCACCACCCAGGGATGCCTCGCTGGCTGTGCGTGGTCTCTTGCAAGAGCTGTCCTCCATCCGCCACTTCCTGGAGAAGCGGGATGAGATGCGGGAGGTGGCAAGGGACTGGCTGCGGGTGGGATACGTGCTGGACAGGCTGCTGTTCCGCATCTACCTGCTGGCTGTGCTCGCCTACGGCATCACCCTGGTCATGCTCTGGTCCATTTGGCATTATTCTTGAGTGGGCACAGCCTTGCAGGGAGGGGCTATAGGGCTGGTTAGGATAAGGATGGGGGAGTTTCCCCCTTAGGTCCTGCATCCTGTTTCCAACACCAATTCATCTGAGCGACCCCAGTCTCTTTGTACCCTAAACTTAGTGCTGTAGACCCATCCTGCCTCTCTGACTTCCCTATCATGACTTTAAAGCATGATATCCTAGATCAAGAGAAACCAAGTACCCTTTAACTTTACTTATCAGGGCATCATTTCCAATAGTTCTGTGATTACAGCCCCTGGAACTGCTCATTTCCACATTTTGCATTTATTTAATCTAGTCCCTAATGGCTCCTTCTTCAGCTCACCTGTGGGTACTTCCCTAGCACTCAGCTTCATCAGCCAATGGGAGCAGGGGATAATAAAATGCTATGATATCTTATTCTCTGTCTGTGACCGTCTGTATTCAACTTTGGGAAAAGGTTGGAGGATGGGGTTACCCGTAGCTTCCGTTGACTGATGCTTCCTGGATCAGGGAACTAGAAGACGGCATATCTCCATCATGACAAAATAGGAGGTGGGTCGCAGTTTGGAAGTCGAGACTGTGTATTTATCAGATGAGAGGAGAGAGGAGGGCTATCTGCGACCCACTAGGGAAATGTTGAAAGGATCTATGTGGGCCAACTATTCTGGTCTTCAGAGGAAGCAAGCTTTCTCTGAGAAGGAGATACACTTCAGCACCATGGCTAGCACCCACCATTTTCTGTGCTTAGGGGGCTATGGGAATGCAGAGCTTTGACTGATGTCTCTGAGAATGTTTACTAGCCAGCGCATGATGCTCCTAACTGAAAAGCGGGACTTGGAGGAAGGCAGAGCTGGGTTAATGCCCTTGCATATAACCTGTCCTGACCACTGGTCCTAGATGTCAGGGATACTAAGGGAGGTCCCTAACTACTCCACCCACCTAACAGGCACCCCAAGAGTGTACAGAGGAGGTTTCCTCTGACACTTTATCTTGTTCCTATCTTATTCCTCTCCCTGTCTTGAGTTGTTTGTCACTCAGAGTAAAGCATGCCTTCGTAGAGGGCGACTAGATAACAAACCAGGCTAAAGGGACAGCACCCACCCACCAGAATCGTCTCAGAAGAAACCAAACAATTCCATTACCTCCCAAACTATTGCAGGGCAGCCAACAATAAGAGAGTCCATTCAAACACTCGGAGTGATACATTCTCACACCCACAAACTTTGCAGTTTCAGTTCATAAAGCCATATGGGAGGCTGGGCAGAGGGGCTTTGGGTTTGTCACATTTGAAAGACTCTAGGGCTAAAGAAAGGGTTCCCCTGGCTTATCTTTTCTTAGTTGCCTCTTGTCCTAGGATCCCCACTGTACTGAAAGAGCTTCTAGATTCTAACAAGCTGCTAGCTCCTAAAGTGAACTGAGATTGAAATCTCATGGCCACTTCTACTCCACACACATGAACTTTTGAGATGACTTCAGAATTTCACATTGGGGGGGGGTGAATTAGGGGCTTACCAGAGAGTACAGGGTGTGGGGTTGCCTTTGGCTGAGTAAGATTGGGCAAACCGTGGGGTTTCCTCACTTGGAGCCTAGTTTTAGAACCAAAAGCTGCCCCACCTACTAGGACTGTCGGGCATAGGCACACACTATCAGAAGGGTCTCATGTCCCAGGCCACAAGGATAGAAAGATGGACAGTCAATGCACCACTGGCCATTAAGTGGGTGGCTATTGACAAAGTGTTCAAACAGAAAGCTAGTAAGACACTCATCAGCCTATCGATTCCCCATCTCCCCCTTCTCACCCTTCATTCGCAATCAATGGGGCGACAGAGCCCAGCATTGAGGCGGCCAATTAACCACCTCAGGAATGAGCTGCCGCATGTAACATCTTCTGGTCCAGCGGCCACATCCGATAGGAGCATTGATCTGGCATATGGGCCATGCTTCCCAGGGATGGGAAACTGAGGCCCAGTACTGGAGTGCAGCATCTTCTACTTATGAAGGCTACCCTTGGACTAGAGGTGTCTGTCTGGGGATACCTCCAGGCACTTGCTTCGTCCCTCTGTTTCATAACCAAAGCTTAGGCTGGGTCCAAACAGGCTAGGCTGGGCCTCCAGTCCCCAGTATTCCAATTAAAGAGACAAGTAAAGGCCGGATGTGGTGGCACATATGCCTTTAATCCTAGCAATCGGGAGGCAGAGGCAGGCAGATTTCTGAGTTCGAGGTCAGCCTGGTCTACAAAGTGAGTTCCAGGACAGCCAGGGTTATACGGAGAAACCCTGTCTCAAAAAAACAAGACAAAACAAAACAAAAAAGACAAGTAAAGCCAGGAATGGTGGTTTACACCTTTACTCTCAACACTTGTGAGGCTGAGGCAGGAGGATCACTGTTAGTTGAAGGTCAGCCTGGCATACAAAAAATTACCAGGGCAGTGATCCAGATTCACTGCTACAGTGAGATCCTGTTGCCAGAGGGTGGTAAAGTTGAGTGGTACAGAGAGAGTTATCCGATGTAGCCATATTGGGATAAATCAGATAAAAGGATACAAGGACCCTAAGTTCATGTTTGGGGTATACACATGAGTTTTCGGAATAAGTCAAGGAAGATTGTGGCAACTGACCCATACCTCTTGATATGAATGATTAATCTGTCTTGGTCTAGATAAGGACCTGCCTACTCCCATCCATTACCGTCTCATCTGCGAGGTGGTTCCTGAGAAGTGTTTGGCTCGAGGGGTCAAGGTGGTCAGGAGACAATGGTTTCTACCCCAGTTGTCCTTATCTGGGGAGAGAGAGGTTAGCCTGAAGTAGGAATAAGAAAAGTTAGTCAGACACTCCTTGAGAGTTGATCATTCAGATGCACAGAAGAGAGCCCCAGGCTTTAGGTAAAGAAGACAGAAGAAGGAAGACAGAGAACCAGCCTGTCCTTCTGCTTCCGGTTAGCTGTGAGGAATTGAGGCCTTGTAGCACACTCCAGCTTCTACTTGCCTGCCTAAGACTACGTGGCCCCACCGCATCTGATTCTGTCCCATACAAAGAGATAGACGGTGGGTCTCCATGCTCCCCACCCATCTTACCTCCTAAGTGCTCCTCAGCCTATCCCCGCCTGCCCTGCTTCGATCAGCCTCCCCAAACCTCCACCAGAGATAAGTGAGCATGAGCTGCAGCCCCGTTAGCCTCGGCGTGGCGCTCCGCAAGTCTGCAGCTGATGCTGTTCAGAGATTGCCCCTGGTTGCCAGGAGCGAAGCTGCTTTTGCTCCCGATGTTGGCCACCTGCGCTCGACGTCCTCAAAGGCATGCCCCAGAGTGGACACCTGGCAGCTTTCGGGAGAGCTGGCACAGGGAAGCTGAGCTTAGCAGCCAGTGCTGGAGACAGCGAGTTCCCCCAGCCTAGCTCAGAGAAAAACTTTCCTGGTTGATGGAGGGCGGGGGGGGGTGGGGGGTGGGGTGGGGTGGGGTGGGGGAAGTACAGCCCAGTGTTCGCCAGCCAGATTCTCCTCCCTCCCCCTCCTCCCCCCAGCCTCCGAATCAATACATTCTGAATCTAATCTAATAACAGAGATTTAACGAGGGGATAATGCGCGTGGAGCCGCCAGGAGCTTTGTCTCTTCTTTCAGGAGGCAGCTGGGGCCCATTATCTGGGGACAATGCCCCATGCTAATCACTCCCTCAGCCTCCCTCTGCATGTTTGGGGGAGGGGGGATGCTGGGCAAGAAGGGGCAGCTCCTCTGACTGCACTGGAGGCAGGGAGGATAAAGTCAGACTGGTCCAACCCACCCCGCAAAATTGTCTTGGCCTAACACCAACTCCTTGGTCTTCTCTAGCCACATGGGGTGCCCTGACCTTTGAGGGGTTGACGATACCCCACCAAGGCATGCAAACGGCTACCAACTAGGTATCAGCTGGGAGTTGGATGGGGTTTTTTTTTTTTTTCTTTTTCTTTTTGTCTTTTCATTTTTCTAACATTGTCCTCTATAATTTAAACCTATTCCACCGAAGCTGGTGATGGCTGGCCCCGAGTGTCATGGTTAGAGAATAAGAATACCCCATCTTAAAATAGAAGCCTGGCTCTTCGATCTCCTCTCTCGGACTCTTTCTCTGTCTCTGCCTTCCCCCTTTCTTCCCCCACCCCCTTCTCTCTGAAAGTTAGACTGGCGAAAGAACTTCCTGGCAAGGCCAATTTGAACAATGATTACTAAATCAGGAGTCTGGAAAGACCAAATAACCTTGTACGTCCTAGAAGACTTTCAAAAGGAGACCTCCAGCTCTGGCGCTTGGAAGGGGGCTGCTAAGGAGGACTGGTCTGCTTCAGTTTGCTATTGGCGCTTTTAGGAGGACGGAGTTCAGAGCTGTACTGGGACCCCCCACTGCTTTCTGAAACATGTTTACTGTTGTGGAGTGTCAGACTCCAAGTCTAAAATCTGCCCCTACCCTGGGTCTCCCTGTGTATCCACTTACTCATCTGTAAAGTGGGGCCCACATAGTTCCTACATCTTAGGTATTAGGGGGTCCTGATATCCCAGTGGAGAAATATTCAGAGAATCTACAAGGCTCTCATAGAGACATCTAGCACCGTGCTGGCCCTTCTTGATCAGCTCAGGGAACCATTCAGAATTGATCCTAGTAAGTGGTGGCTGGGGACCTTTGTTTTGCTTACCCCTAATAAGAGCAGGCTGAGCCAAAGAGCTAGGCACTGACCTGAAGGCCATGGGCTGAAGAGCCTGCCTGTGCCGTGCTGTATCCAGACACCGGTGTCCTTTCTGTCCCTCCCTTTTCTCTCACACTCACCTCCCCCCTCCCCCCCAGCTTCTTAACAGAATTCCTCTATAAAACTTGAGCCTCGAGTTCCTGCTCTGCCAGTATGAGAGCCATGGGCATTCTAGGGTCACAGGCTGAGCCTGGCCAGGTCTCCCATGCAGACTTAACCCCCTGTGTCCCTTTGTATGAGCACCAGATCCACAGAAAAAAAGAGCTTTGTGAGCATGACACTTGGGACTACAGGAACTCTGGAACTCACTTCCCCCAGCTAGGAAAACTTCCCCCACTAAAGAAACACAGCAATACACCAAGACGATAACAACCTGACTTCTAGATTCTGTCCACCAGGTGGCAGCAAAGCCCAGAAGTTCTATGGCAAGTCAGGCACAAAGTCTCTTATTGCTCCTTCCCTGCTGTGCCTTCCAAATAAGCCTTCCTAGGCCTCACCTGTGGGGTCTGCAGCCCTGTCATTTGAGCCAGCAATAAGGACAGCCTTCTTGAGCTCCAGGTATGGAGGCGGATGCAGCTCCACCACACAGCTGTGTCCACACTGAGCCCTGGGCTCTTAGGCTGTGTTCTGGCGGGCTCATATGCTCACCCTCTCAAGCACAAAGTTGTCTCCTCTAGCTCTCCCCTTTTCTGCTCGTGTGATGAAGATGTGGTGGTGTGGAACGCCCTTGCCCCAAAGCTCTCTCTTTTTTTTTTTTTTTTTTTAAAGATTTTATTTATTTATTATATGTAAGTACACTGTAGCTGTCTTCAGACACTCCAGAAGAGGGTGTCAGATCTTGTTACAGATGGTTATGAACCACCACCATGTGGTTGCTGGGATTTGAACTTGGGACCTTCGGAAGAACACTCGGGTGCTCTTACCCACTGAGCCATCTCACCAGCCCGCCCCAAAACTCTCTTAACACAAGTTCTCAGAGAGCTTTGTTTCTCTCTTCTGCTCAGCCACAACCCATGCTATGCAAACTTGGAACCATTCTTCACCATCCTGGGGATAGAAGAGCCAGAGGGGACTACTGGGCACAAGTACTAGGAACAGATCAAACAGGTGGACGGACAAGGCAAGTGCTTGGCAGGCACGGATTTACCCCAGGCTTGACTCAGGAAGGACAGGAACACATGGCTATCCGGAGCAGGACTTTCGGGGATCTACTCCTTTAGGTAGCAGGACAACATATACAATCTCCACACTGTGGCTACAATCCTCCCCCCATCTCCCCATGCTCACTAATCCTGACCGCCCCCTCCCATTCCCTCTCCACTTTGCTAATGCACTTGCTCTGTGGTCAGTCCCTGTGAACTGAAGTCCCCCCAGAAACCACATCTGTGGTGACGGTTTTGAATATTAATTGACTGATTAGAACTTCCATGACTGTGGAGATTTGGCATGTTACAGATCTGGAGCTAAAATTACCATGACTATCTTTAGTGCCCATTAATAGCCATTGATCACCCATGTCTGTATCTAGCCTGACATCCTTTTGATTATCAGGTAAAATGTTTGGAGGAGAACTTTAACCTAACATACCCTGAGTAAGCTTCCATTAACCAATGTTAAGCATGCCTTCAGATCACACAGCACCTTAGCTCTATAGCAGGGCACTTCCCTGCTTTACTGTGTCGCGTGTAGTTTTTGCTACCCCACTTTAAGCTCTGGGTGGACCATGCTACCAGCCCCCACCCCAGATCCCCTTGGATCCATAGATACACACACACACACACACACACACACACACACACACTCTCACACACACACTCACACACACACCAGTTAACCTTAAAATGCCTTTGCTAACTCAATACTGGGCACTCCTAAACCTCCCCTGCTTCCCCAGGCATGATCAGATAGAGTGGCCATTGGCCACTCCAACTAGAAACTCACATGGTGGGTTGGCTTTATCTCCTGCCGACACTCCCTCCTTCTTGTCTCCAGTTCTGCCGATTCTCCCTGCGTCCTCCTACACAACTCCTAAGTGTCCTGCCCCATCCTCAGTCATTCGTCACTGGTATCATTACTGATCAGTCAAGAACCAACTGGGGAACAGAACCTTAGCATTTGCACCATCCTCTACACACTGTAACCCACCTACCTGCTACTTCCACAGTGTAGTTGGCGAATGCACTAACTGGCGTTTGTTCTGTGGCTGTAACTATTTTCACAGTAGAACATGGCATTCAGGACAACCAGAACCCATATTGCTAGCCATGGTCTCTCACATTTGGCTCAGAATAAGGCATCTTTTCCCCTGGGATGAGAACTGTATGGGTTTTTTTTTTTTTGGGGGGGGGGGTTGTTTGTTTGTTGTCAACATCCTGGAGGACAGAAGTCCAAGCAGGGCTGAGTGCCTTGTAGAAGATCCAGGAGAAAATCTGCCTCCTTTCCCAGACCTGGTCACCTGTACTGACTATGGGGAGTTCTTTCCCACCTTCAAAGCCAAGCTCAAACTGTCTCAGCTCAGCTTGGTATTGGTGTTCACCTTCCCCCAACTCCCTCGACCTCTCCCTTGGGTCTTCCCTTCCTGAGTTTCATCTTTGCGCAAAAGATCAGACTTTCATTTCGCACATGCATATGTTTCAGCAGGAGATGATCACGTACGTGTGCAGGCAGGTGCCCAAAGAGCTCAGAGTTGTCAGCTGCCTCTGGTGACAGTTACAGGCCATTGAGAGCTGCCAGGTATGTGTGCTGGTGTAAAACCCCGACTTACTTCTGATTAAGATGCCCCCCCCCCAAGTGAGACACTGAGACTCAAATTGGTACAAAAGCAAGAGGTTTATTTTCTGGCGCCTCGGAGTCAACTCAAGGTGAGTGACTAGAAGGCGACACCAAATGGCTATTACAAACACTTTTTATACTTTTTAGGGGCATGGATTACATCAGCAAGGTTACAGCTCAAACTTATTGGCTAAGCATATTGATCTTTAAATCTATTGGCTAGCAAGCATGACACACATTTGAATTCTACCTGGGACTTTCCATAGGGTCAGGTGACAATCAGTCAGTACATTCTGAACATTTTTTTCCTCAAGAATGTTCCTGTGTGTGGAGAATGGAACTTGACCTAGCCTTGACCCCAGGCCGGAGGGGGAAGCTGTAAGGAGGGTGTGGAACTGGAAAATGACTTTAGGGTCCCTCCCTGGAAACCCAATTCAGGTCCTCCAGTGTAGGGTTAATGGGTTCCTACTTCTGCTCTGCTACAGGGTACAGCCACTTAGGGAGGCAGGACTCAGGAAGTTGACCATGCTCACCCTATGAAGTTGCAGGGCAGGTGTTGGACTGTATGGAAGCCAGGGAGACTTCTCCCAGGGTGGAGAAGCCCAGTCTGAGGTCCTGGGGACAGCCAGAGCTGGCCATCTGGTTCTCAGGCTCTTGGACACCCAGGTGTCACTGGGAGCTGTAGAAGAGCTGAGAATGGAGTGGGGGCCCACAGACTGGATCTAGCCAGGGGCTGAGGAGGAAAAGAGGGGAGCTCCAGCTGGTCCTGCAGGGAGAGAGTCCTTGGCTTGTCGGTGGTGGCTGTTGGACTTGAGCTTGGTGACTGTGACTTGGGGGCACAGAGATGCCTTCTACAGGAGATTAGACAGCAGCTCTATAGGCAAAGGCCTTCTCCATGGCTCCCCACAACAGATCCTGATGAAAAGAGGCAGTCCATGGTTTTAAGGCATTTATTATCATGTCTGAAAGTAGATGAGTAAAACCATACCCCACTTCTCAGATCAGGGCTGGGGTTAAACACCTTTTGCAGGGAGGAGTGTCTGGGAAGGAAAACTTATTGGCTAAGCCTCTAGACTGTTAGGTACCTCATTAAAATGGAGATCTGTTTTGGGGCTATGTGACCACGGGTCATGTCCTCTACCTGTGGAGGAGCTTGGGGCATTGCCTTTATGTGACTGAAAGCCACAGATCTATAAAGGACTGCAGCCAGTTACGGGAGCCTGGTGGCGGGGAATCAGGAGAAACATCTACCATCCCTTTAGGGTCACTGTGGTTTCTAGCCTTAGCTCAACCAGGACCCAGGCTGCCTTTCAGTGTCCTACACTAGGGTATAGATGAAAGTGCTTTAACTACTGAGCCCCCTCTCTAGCCCCAACACACTGTCTAGGTTTTCCGTGTGTGTGTGTGTGTGTGTGTGTGTGTGTGTGTGTGTGTGTGTGTGCAGAGGCCAAGGATCAACAGTGGGCATCTTCCTTCAGCTCTCCTTGCACCTGGATCTCACTGATTTGGCTAGGCTATTGGCCATCAGGGTCCAAGGATTCTCTCCTCCCACCCCCCACTCCCCACCCTGTCTCTGCCTTCCTCCAACATTAGGATTACAGGTACATCCCCCTGCCCCCATCAGCATTTTGTGAGTGCCGCGATCTGAACTCAGGTCCTGATACTTGCACATCAAACACTTTACAGACTGTGACGTCTTCCTGGCCTCTCTCACACAAATCACTACGGCTCACACTGATCACCTAGAACCTGCTTATCTTGAGAAGTCTCCACTCAAGAATGTCCTTCTGTCTCACAGTGCGTGCCACACTCACGGGCCTTAGAGGTCAGGAGTAGACATCCTAACCAGGGGCATAATTCATACCCTGAGATCTTGGGCAATCTCCCATGTGCCTCCATCTTCCAGTCTGTAAAAATCAACATAACAAAGCGCCTACCTTACTAGACTGCTGTAAGGATTTGGCAGATGATTAAATTTCATTCATTGGCTAGTCTTGCTTTTTTGTAAATCTAGCTGTAAATCTAGCTGTCTCTAGCACTGGAGAGTTGAGAAGTGGGGCATCCTAGACACACTGAGTTAATAGCGAAAGAGAAATCATGCTTTGTATCAGGCAACATGGGCAATATGTTCATGTTATAAATATGGCTCAGCTCTATAACCTCAGAAGAAGGGGCTAAGAAAGCAGACAGGAGGCCAGGATACAACTGTGGCAAGCAACAGGACCAGGCCCATTTCTTCCTCATCTCCTCCTAGCCTCAGGACAGCCCATCTTCTTGAGTGGAGGTTTAAGATGGTGCGGAGGCTTCCAGAGCTAGTCATCCTGGAATGGGGTTTAGACTGAGGGCCCTGCAGGCCTCTGAGATACCAGGAACCACCTAGTCCAGCTTCTCTGTCTAGAACAGTAGGTGCAGGAGATGGTACAGTGACTTTAACAGGATTGTCCAGCCCAGATCCAGGGAATGCAATGGTGCCTTTACCTCCTGATATTTTGATAGGGGTACAGGCTCCATGTGTCCCACCCTTTCCTCTTGATTGATGTGTTCATGCCCCTTCCTTTGCTCCTAAGACCTACTCTCGGTGATGAAAGTCAAACCCACTAACCACCAGGCTTACAGTTCTCTCAGGAGTCACTACATTGTGCTATATAGCTGGGTCTGTGTCTGCCCAAATCGTGAGCTCACACTGTTTGCCCAGAGAGGTCTGCAGAGCAGAGCACTCTGCCTAGCATAGGATGGTGACTCAATAATTGTCCAGTTAACAAAGGAAGTAGTAGTGCGGTTCCTACTGGAGCTTTTTTCTTATGATGACCATAAAGCCAGTGCTTTCCCCGTCTTGGAAAAAAAAAAATCATTGTGCATGCAGCAAGCCATTAAGTGGGGTCATCTGGGGCAAGTGGAGTGCACCTGCTGCCTTGGTCTCTCTTCAGCCCTTTTATCAGCTATAGCCCAGAGGTAAGAGAGTCTCCTTCTACCTGTCTCTCCTCCCCTAGTCAAAAGAAGTCAGGCTGGAGGCTGGGGAAAGGAATGTCCTGCTTTGCCCAATGAATGGTCATGACTTTCCTCCTGACATAGCCTGAGGAGTTAGAAGGCTTTCCTGTGTGTGTGTGTATGTGGGGGGGGGGGAGTCACAGGTCAAATGACTCAGCAGAACTCCTAGGAGACTGGTGACCCCTAGACTTTAGGAAGGAGGGACTGAGTCTAGAGCAGGAGGCAGTCCTGCTGAGCTGCTTGGGAGCTGGCTGCCATTCACAGGAAGGGCGACCCTCCTCTATCTTCTCTGAGAGATGATCTCCAAGGTGGATTGGGGTATGATAGGTTAGAAGAGGGCACTGCCAGCCGAGAGAATCTCACTGGGGAGCTGATAGTTGATACAGCAGGGCTAGATCGACAAGAACACCTTCAATATACTGTTGTCTTATTATGTGAGACTTGATGGCACATGCCTTTAACATCAGCACTTGTGGGGCAGAGGCAGGCAGATTCCTACGAGTTAAGGCCAGTCTGTCTATATAGTGAGTCCTAGGACAACCAGAGCTACATAGCGAGACTCTGTTTTTTTTGTTGTTGTTGTTTTTTGTTTTTGTTTTTTTGTTTTGTTTTGTTTTAAAAACTATTCTTACAACACCATTCTTACTACCTTGCACACAAGGAATCTGTAAGCTCCCCAGCAAATGGATTTTTTTTTTTTGAGCCTCCTAACAGATTCTTGGGGGTCCCCAGATTAGGAGTGGGACAGAAATCACCCTGAATCCAGGAAGAGACAAGTAGCTTCCTCCCACCGGACCTCTGGTCCTGGATGTCAGAAATGGTAAGACATGAAGATCTGCTGAGGTGTATGCTGGGATGTAGGCTCTGCCTCACCCTCCTGGCATGCATCTAATGCCCCAGCTTTACAGGTGGCTGTGTTGGCTCAGACAGGTTGTACACCGCAGGTATACAAGGTACACAAGGTACACTTCTCTGGAATTCCTGACACAAAGCCTTATAAAATCTGCATATGAAAAAAAGCCCCATCAGATGGCTTAGCAGGCATCCTTGCTCTACAAGGCTGATGACCCGAGTTCTATGTACTCGTGTGTGTGTGTGTGTGTGTGTGTGTGTGTGTGTGTGTGTGTGTGTGTATACATGGGTACATCCCAAGTGGTAAAGATAAATCCAATAGCCACAGGCATGGAGGCACCCTATAGTGTGTGAATGTCATCTGGGCTCCTTATCATACTTATACACACCTTTTGTGGCACTGAATATGCTAATAGGTACATGATATGTGAAGTTGTATGCAGCACTGCATGTAATAGATAGAGCATGGGCAAAAAATCCTGCACTACATGAATGAATCCCAAACCCATCACTAAGTGTGCCAAAGCTCGGATCCCTTGTACAGTTGCGGAACTCTTGGCTCCTTTGGAAGTTGTGGTAGCTTGAATGATAATGTCCCCCACAGACTTGGGTATTTGAATGCTTGGTTACCAGTTGGAGGCACTGTTGAGGGAGGTTATGATAAGGTGCATCCATGCTAAAGGAAGTAGGTCACTGGGGATACAGCCTGCTCCCAAATTCAGCTCTCTCTCTCTCTCTCTCTCTCTCTCTCTCTCTCTCTCTCTCTCTCTCTCTGCTCCGTGTTTGCTGTTGATGATGCAATTTGTCAGTTTCCTGTTCTTGTCACCGGATACCATGCTGTTCTCACCATTGTGGACTCTCTCTCTGAATCTGGAAGCCCAAGTCAGCTTTTTCCTCCACATGTGGCTTTTGGCCACAGTGTTTTAGCACAGTAACAGGAAAATAGCTAACATAAAAGTGTATCTTTTCTTCGCATGCGTGTTCTTGTGTACCTGGTTATGTGTGAACTTCAGTGGTCAGCGTACAGTGGAGAAGGCCAGAAGTTAAGCATAAGTGTCATCCGCCTTGGTTTTTAAGACATGATCAGTCCTTGGTCTGAAGCTCCTTGTTTGGTCTGCCAGCCCCATGGTTCTGCCAATCTCTGTTTCCCCAGCATCAAGAATACAGAGGTATACAACCATATCTGGACTTTTCCCTCCATTATCTGTCTGTCTGTCTGTCTGTCTGTCTGTCTGTCTACGTATTGTGTTCCATAGTACACACATAGAGGTCAAGGAACCTCTGGGAGCCAGTTCTTTCTCCACCATATGAGTCCAAAAGACTGAACTCAGGTTATCAGGGTCAAAGGCAAGTCCACCAAGCCACTGGGCCATCATGGTGACCCCACAGTCCTGGCCCTTGAAATATATCTGTTTCTAAACTGTTTTTGCTTCTGCCACAACTGTGAGTCTCTGCTCAATTCCTCCTTCAGGGACATAGATCCCTGGAACCCCTGTGGAGGTGCCTTCGGAACCCTGTCATTAGCTGCTATGGCACATCTACAGGGATGTAGTATGTCTACAGGGATGTAGTATTAACAGACCCTTGGAAATTACCTCACTCAGGAGCGCTCACACTAGTACACAGGAGGACTCTTCAGGTTACAATATCATTCTGGAAAGTTCCTGCCCTGCCACCAACACCCAACTCAGGTCAGCTCCCTTCTGTGATACCTGGAGTCCCCTCTGGTACCCGTCCTGTCCATTCTTCTCTAGGCTCATCTAGACATGCCTCTGACCTGCTTGGCTTCACATTACCCATGGACTCTCTCCCACCCCAGCTGCTAGCACAGTGCCAGGCCTATGGAGGCACGGGGATTGAATGGGAGCTGAGTATTGGGGTGGGAGGGTTAAAGATGCTATTGTGCCCTGTCACTGGGCATAGAACACTACAGTCTAGGAAAGATGTCTTCTCCATTCCTCTGGTGGTGGTAGACTGAGGATGGAAAAGGCAATCCAGACATGGGTAGTGACTAGTCACTATCGGACATTGCTATCGGACATGGGTAGCACTTTTGAACAGTGTTCTCTCTTCTAGAAGAACTGGAGCTTGACTCCAATCTTTCTAGCAGGTCACCCCTTCCCATCTCTTTTCCTACTTCCTTTCACTTTGCAGTGGGGGGTTTTTAAAACCTATTTTGATTCTCCCCGTTGTAATAAGAAACTAGCAATTAACTATTATAAGGCTGTTTTACAATCGCGTGGAAACCCCTTTTATCCACTTTGTCTTAAATGGTTATATCTTTTATCCCTAGTTTTCAGGAATATAAAACTTTACAGCGCTCGCTGCAAACCTTCATACTTTGCTTTACAGTTTATTGTTCCCTCTGCAGATATAGCTCTCACATAAATAGTCCTTTCATTGGTACAGTACTGGGCGGGGGCTGCTGGGGCTGGTTCCCTCAGTGGACTTGGCAGTGGAACATAAGGTGATTCTCACAGAGCTAATGTCCTGGCTGGCCACCATCAATCCCTTTGTCTCCAGACGGGATTGGGCCAACAGACCTTGAAGGAAGTTGTGGACTGGAGGGGAAAAAGACTTAGGTTCACACCTCCCCTCCCCTTATCATGTTCCTGGTCTGAGACTTGGCTCCCAGCTGTCAAGCCAAGAATGTTCTAGATCCTCCCACTCTTGTGTAGGGAAAGTGTCTCTGAAAGTCGTTGGGGAGCAGCATTCCTAAGCTTAGGCAGAGCTCCCCATGATAGACAAGGGACAGAGCTCAAGCTATGTTCTACATGGGACACCAGCCTTAAGGACGCAGAGCAGAGACAGAGCGACACACGGCCATGGGGGAGGGTTCTCAAGTGGAGTCTCCTGAATTTGAGTTTCTATCATTGAATGGGTTGTTTCGTGTTCTCATCAAGCATTAAACACAGAAGATGCCACATATGGCAGCCAAGAGAAACTGGGCGCCATTCTGACTGCGGCCTAAGCTCCAGGTTGCCTCTGACATCTCACATGGCTGATGGAGGCCAGAGACTGAATGGGGCAACGATGTCAAAAGAAGTTCCCTTCTGGGTTGGAGATGAAGCTCAGCTATCAGATCGTGTGTCTAGCATGCATGAGGCCATGTACCCAAGCCCCACCATAGCATGGAATAGGGCATGAGGGGCACATGTTTCTCATTGAGCACTCTGGAGTCAGAAACTCAGTTTTCTACCTAGAGAAATGTGTGATGCCAGACTGGGATTCAGAAGATCCTATCTTAAAGAGGAAGCTGGGGTGAGGGCGGGGAGGGGAGGGGCAGGGAGAGGACTGCCACATTGTGCTGGAAGGCAGGGACTCCTCCAGCACCTCGCCTTCCAGTGGACACCCCAGTGCCAGGTCTCCATTGCACTGCACAGCACCTTCCAAACTTTCTTCCCTCGTTCCTTAACTCAGGTCAGCCTTGCTATGCAGTCTCATAGCTTGGTCTTCATTTGCCTTGTATTAGTCATCCCCATAATAAAATCCTTGCACGTTTAATCCCCTCTTGACATCTGAACTCTCGAGACCTGGGTTAATGCACATTCCATTTATACGGAAGGATAAAGGAGTATACATGAGTGTCTCTCTGACCTCGCTCCTATAGATAGCTTCTAGAAAGACCCACAGCCAAGAAGACAGGCGTGTAAATGTTTGTATGAAATGCTGGAAGCCCAGGGATCTATCCCTAGGTATAGATTTATGTAGGTGAGTAGACGTCAATGCCTATAAATACAGTTTTAAAATGATAATCATCCGACACCTGGGAATCAATCTGTAATTAGTGGTGATGTTATGCGTGGGGGAGATTGTAGATGTGTAGCCACAACAGCAATTATCTTAATACACATCTTTATTTACACACGTGGTTTTACTTAATCCTCACAGCTATTCCATGAGGGGTACAATTACTATCTCTGCAGCACAGATGCAGAAGGGGAGGCCAGGAAAAGCACTTCAGAGTGCGGCAGAAGCCAGGCTTGACTGTAGATGATTTCATAGAGATGTAAAACTAGATAAGGAACAAGTAGGGAGAAGAGGGGATCAGAGGGCATGACAGGCAGGAATGTATGTGGAAATGGATGAAGGAGCCTCAAGCAGGTGGACAAACCTCCCCCCACAACCATGACTTTTCATTTATAACTGAAGACCCAGGAGGGAGCTGCGCTAGCTGCTGGTTTCAGAACACAGTACTATCTAATCAAATTCATCCCACTGTTCAGCAATAATATAAGCCCTTTTTTAGGGGGGGGGGAGCATGTTCCACTATGTGACCTAGACTGGCCCGGAACTCACAAAGATCCAACTGCCTCTCCTTCCCAGTTGTTAGGATGGAAAGCATGAGCCAACACACCTAACCCATGGCAGCCTCTTAAACATCGTCTTACAAGTGTATCCAATTTAGTTTACAGGACAAAGAATTGTACCAGGACACGTGGTAAGATAACAGAAACAGAGAGGAAGCTTATTAAGAAAGAGAAAGACACTCCTAAGAATGGGAGCATCTATGAGTGGGGAAAGCAAAGGTTGAAAGGCTCTGGGCTGTAGTGAGAACTTTGGTTTCTCTAAAAACACAGACATATAAGGATGGTTTTGTTTTAATCTCAGGTATGGGATATGGAGCTACTTCAGATTGTCCAGAGCAGGCAACTATGATTTACCTTGTGCTCTAGCAGGGTGGTTTTGACAGCTACAGAAAGTTTCCGCAAGTGTGTGACATTTGGAGTTTTCAGAGACTATATAAATGCTAGAGACCCCATGGAAGTTGGCCAGTTGGTGGTTGGATGGTGTAGGTTGTGGTTTGTCAAGTAGCTGTGTGCAAAGAGAAGGAGGAGGAGGAGGAAGAGGAGGGGGAGGAGGAGGAGGAGGAGGAGGAGGAGGAGGAGGAGGAGGAGGAGGAGGAGGAGGAGGAGGGGGAGGAGGAGGAGGAGGAGGAATAAATTACATGTCCTGACTGCAAAGATCAAACTCGCCCCAAGGAACTTGATGCCCCTAATCAGCAGGAAGAAGTCTGATGATATCGTTGCCCCCTTTCCTACCCCTGACTTTATTCAGGGGTTTCCTTCTCTCTCTCTTCCCTCTGTCTTTCCTTCTCTCCTACCTAGTGTTAAGAGGTTGGAAAGTAAGAAGAAGAGGGGTGGAAAAGGGTGGAAATAAAAAGAACCCACACAGTAGTCAACAGTCAAGCTGCCCTGGGCTTAAGTCTCACGGCCCTCATTAGTCATGCACATAGCACCTTCTCAGGTCATTTGTATCATGATCACCTTTCCCATGCTTGTAAGTGGCTGGCATTGTCACACATGCTGTTGGTTGCACAGAGCCCAGATGGGAAAGGTTCCAGTCCTCTGCCAACTGGCTCCTTTTAGATGTCAACCTTGGTACTTTTCTCTCCAGTCCCTACTTTTCTGCCACAATCTGACTCCAGGAACACTAATAAATAACTCTATACTATTATTATTATTATTAATTGGTTTTTCAAAAAAAAAAAAAGAGAGAGAGAAAGTCTCACATTGTTTCCAAGACTGACCTGGAGTTCACCATGTAGCCTAGGCTAACCTTGAGCCAATGGAAATCCTTCTGCTTCAGCCCCCCAGAGTGCTGAGATTATATTTGTAAACTGTAAAGCACCGTACCTGTCTTGTAGCCTTGTACCTTGTGTAACTAGCTTTCTGCTTTGTTTTCAGAACGAGATGCAAGGTCAAGGAAGCTTTCCTAGTTGTCCAACCCTGTGATGGCGTTATCCAGCTCACCCTCTCAGTTCTCCATGACAACTAACCATGTGGCCCACATGCACCGTTCTGAATCTCTTCTTCACCAGCTGAGAGCTTCTCACTTTTCCATCTTGTCCTTTTCTGGTGGGAACGGGTCAGCATCCTCCTGTGAGCGGTGATGTACTTCCCAAGAGTTGACTGAGCTCCGTCTTTTGAGATGAAACCCCATTGAGCTAAACCACTGGTTCTCAAAGAATGCTCCAAGTCAGAAGCCTCAAACGTGGTGGCTCAGGGTAAGGCCCCCAAACTTAACCATCTGAGTTGAGTCCTGGAACCTAGAGTGGTTCCTGAAGGTTGTCCTTTGATCTCTACAGAAACACTGAGGTACTCATAAGCCCACCCCAGCCTGTGCGCCTAGTAAATCAAATACAAAATAATAAAACAAATTTTAAAAATTCACATTTAGAAGCTAAGGATAATAGAATGTTTGTCTTGAACACTTGAAGCTCTGGGTTTAATTCCCAGCACTCAAGCCAGGTGTGACAGCGCATGCCTGTAACCCCAGTTCTTAGTAGGGAGAGGCAAGAGGATCAGGAGTTCAAAGTCATCCTTCACCACAGTCTCAAAATGACAACAACAACAACAACAACACAAAACAAAACAAACAACAACAAAAACCCTAAATTCTAGCAGAGCCTGGGACATGGAACAAGCCTGTTATAGAAAGACAGGCACTGCTAAAGCTCATTTACATGTGGAAGAGGAAGCTGCTGACGCAATAGGGATAGGACAGTGGTTATCAGGGCCAGAGAAGAGGGAGAATGGGGAGAGGCTGGGCAACAGGTTCAAAGTCATGGTTGGATAGAAGCAAATTCAGGTGCTTTGTCAACAGTGGGGTGACTGTAGCTGAAGGAACATACCATGAATTCCAAAATAGCTTCAGGAGAAGAATTTCAATGTTCTCAGACAAAACCATGCATGTTTGAGGTAACCGATATGACAATAACACTGATTTAATTATTTCCACAAAGGACACACATGGATCAAAAATCACATTGTGGCCCATGAACATGCACAATTACTTTGAGTCAATTAGAATAAGATAAAGCTTAGGAGAAAGTTCAAATTCCAGTTTCAAATTTCCAAGTTCAAATACAAGCTTCAATTCCAGTGCAGATCTGCTGAGCTGGAAACTGGAGATAGATGGAGCTTTATAATTGGAGGTGTGTGGGTTCTCATGTTGTTGTTGTTGTTGTTAGTGTCATTTGTTTTCCTGGTGCTAGGGATCAAATCCAGGGCCTTCCACTGAGTCACGCCCCATGACCTGTGTTATAACAAGCCCTCTGATGGCTCAGACTCAAACCCACTTGTCTAAGCCAATGGTGATGACTGGCCAGTGTTCTCTTCCCAGTGTTTGGGTTAGACATCAATATTTGATGAAATCTTGCTGATTGCCACTGAGCATTGAGAGGAAGTCTGCCCATGAAGGAGTCCTGGGAAGGCAGCAGGGAGAGGAGATCCCTCTTTGTGTACCAGACACTGTCAATACAGATGACTCAGGGACCACGACAGCCAGATCTGAAGCAAAAGGGTAAAGTCCCATATTGACAATAGCAGAGAAGGAAAAAGAGAAAAAGTAAAAAAGAGAAGGGGTTTTAGGTGTTGAATAGTCTGAAGTCTTCACTCCCAGCACCCCAGTACCTGACTTTACTCAGAAAAGGGGCGTTTGCATGTACAACTGGTGTCATGGTTAGCGTTTTATTGCTATGAAGAGACATCATAACCATGGCAACTCTTGTTAAAGAAAACATTTAACGGAGGCTGGCTTACAGTTTCAGAGGTTTCGTCCATTATTGTCACGGTAGTAATATGGCGGCGTTATGCAAGTAGACATGGTCCTGGAGAAGGAGTTGAGAGTTCTATATCTTGATCTGCAAGCAGCAGACGGAGACTGTGTGCCATGCTGGGTATAGTTTCAGCATATATGACCTCAAAGCTTGCCTCCATAGTGACACCCTTCCTCCAACAAGGCCACACCTACCCCAACAAGGCCATGCCTCCTGATAGTGTTACTTCCTATGGCCAAACATTTATACACATGAGTGAGTCTATGGGACTCACAGCTGGTTATGAATATGTTATATTAGAATAGGGTGGACCCTCAGTCTGATGTGACTAGTGTCCTTGTGAGGACAGGAGATAACCAAGAAGAAGACATCCACACACCTCAGTGCTACATCTGTGAGCCAAGCCTATGCAGTTACAAAGACATCCTCATAGCTGAGGGAAGGGGCATTGTGGTCAGCTATCAGGGGCCCTGTGGCATGCCTGAACAACCTGCTGCTTCTGCACACCTAGGGCCAAGCCTCTCTGGCTATTGGAGGGTGTGGAGAGGCAGGCCTGGCACAGCTGTGGCTTGGCAGTCTCTTCAGCAAGGGTGGCATTGGCTGGAGCTGACCCAGATGGTTCAATGTTGGTGGAGATTTTCTACGACACCAGGATTTCTTGGGGAAGAAGGCTGTGAGATTTGCAGTTGGGAGCTGTGTGCCAGTAAGATCTGTATTTTACGGCCACCATGATAGCCTTTGTCTGTGTGACCTGGTGAGGCTAAAAGACAAGCAGAAGACACTACTACAGTAAGAGGAGCTGCTCTAGCTCCATTTATGTTGCGATAAAAAAACTTGACTAAAAGCATCTTAGGGGAGAACGGGGTTTACTTCAGTTCTGGGTCCAGGTTAGAGCTCGTCTTAAAATGGAATCAGAATGACAGGAGCTTGAAGCAGTTAGTCATCACATTTACAGTCAAGAGTGGAGGGGAGTGAGCTATGCTTTCATAAGACAATTCCTCCAGCGTGAGTGCTATGAAGTAGGGCATCCATTTTCTTCTTAGCATTTGGATTTAAACAGAAACATTATCTCTTTTTTGATCTGGCCAGTCTTCAAACTGAACCTACGCCAAGAGCACTCCTGGGTCTCAGGTCTTCAGGATTAGACAAGAACTACATCATAGCATCTCCTGGATCACTGCTTGCACATCTTGGGACTTAATTTTTCTGGGTCTTCCTATCCATCCCACCCCATCCCTATTCTTCAGGTTTTATTTCTCTGGATACTCCAGACTCACTCAGACTGCTGTAGCAGCTTCCAGAGGGACCTCCCTGCCTTGCTGCTGACCGCATGCTTCCTTATTTTGCCTTCAGAGTGATTCTGTCCCAAACATTCTCGGAATGTGTCTACATTCTAGCCAGTTACAGTGGCTTTCCATTCAACCCTACAGCATCTACCATTCTTCGACTTCCTGCTACTTCCCCATGGTTCTCTTCTTGCTTCTTTACTCATGTGCATGGACTCCAGCAGCGTTGGGAAAGCATCAACCCTTCAAAAAGGTCTGGCTACCACCCGCCTCCAGGACTCTACAGAGCCTCTCTTCCCACTTGGGATGCCTGGGCATCACATCTGGTCTTGAGAGCTTGAATTGGTCGGAGATTGCTGCGAATGAACCTTTGCTCCAGTTCCACACACAGAGCTCAGGAATGTGTATGGCTGGATGACAATTCTATCGGAGTGTAATGCATGCAAACAGTGGCCAACATGCTCCAAGATGACCATGCATTCAATGACCCCCAGGGAGAGGCCTCTGGCAGGAACAAGCTGCATAGGTCATGTGCTGGCCTGGGGTCTAGGCAAGGATGTGTGTTTACTTGTCTGAGCAGAAGCAGATTTATGGACATCTAGGCTCCATGATGCTTTATCCCAATAAACTTCCTAGGAGTCACAAAATAATTGTGTGCTGGGCTTTGTTGTTATTGTTGGCCTTTAAAAATGTGTCATTTGCTATAATATTCTCTCTCTCTCTCTCTCTCTCTCTCTCTCTCTCTCTGTGTGTGTGTGTGTGTGTGTGTGTGTTCTTGAACTTTTGATTCTCCTGCCTCCAACTCCCAAGTGTGGGATTATAGATTTGTGCTGCTTTATGCCATACTGGGAATCAATCCTGGGCTTCATGTATACTAGGCAAGCATTCTACAGACTAAGCTAGATATCTCTACCCCCTTTGTTTTAATTTTGTTTGTTTGCTTGGGACTCACTTTGTAGCCCAGGCTGGCCTCAAGTTTGCAGCAGTCTCCTGCCTCAGTTTTCTTTTTTTTTTTTTTTTTTTTTAAAA
>NC_034599.1:43999384-44019842 GCF_900095145.1 Mus pahari | reverse complement strand
AATAAAACAAATTCTTTTATTTATTTATTTATTTATTTATTATATGTAAGTACACTGTAGCTGTCTCCAGACACTCCAGAAGAGGGAGTCAGATCTTGTTAAGGATAGTTGTGAGCCACCATGTGGTTGCTGGGATTTGAACTCTGCACCTTTGGAAGAGCCGTTGGGTGCTCTTACCCACTGAGCCATCTCACCAGCCCCTGCCTCAGTTTTCTAAGTGCTGGGATCACAGGGACAAGCCACCTATACTTAGTATGTCTTCACGTTATAGATGTGAAAAATGGTCTGTACAGAATTAAGTAGCTTTCTCATGTTCACCCAGGTAGGAGGCTGAGGGACCAGGTCATCTGATCCTACATTCTCAGTGCTCCCACCTCAGCCTCCAGGGCCACAGCCCATCCTTTAACAGCCCTCCGCCCCCACTGTCATCTTCTTACCATGTTCTTTCCTGCTACATGAACACAGGTGATGGTGGCTATGTGATTGGCAGGTAGAGGATTGGCAGTGTCTAAGCCAGCCCTGACAGCTGCAGGTTGGGGCAGTGATGGGAATGGGATAGGAAGCAGTAGAGAAGAGAGGTCAACGCTTGGATCACATAGACACAAATCCTGCCTTACTCTCTATGTGACCCTGCCCAGGTTACTCAAGCCTTAAGTGCCTCAGTTTCCATCTATAAAACAGAGCCGAGGACGTACCCAGGTCCTGTGAGCAATAAAGACTATGGCTAGCAGTCTCTCTGTCCCATTGCCACCTGGAGTCGGGGGACAGTGCTACTCAGAGCACTGTCTTGCTTTGTGGAGGGCTTGCCTTGGATTCTTAGAGGGGCCACAGCAAGGAAAGGACAAGTGTCTGGACTGGGCCCAGGTGAGGGTATCTGCCTTCACTTCTCGGCACTGAGGCTTCAGAAGATGCAGTTAAGGTCTGAGTCTGGTAAGGCCTCTGTGGCCATTCCCCTGCCTCCATCCAGGTAGCCTTGGTGATACGGGACTCTGAAGAACAGTGACAGCATGTGGCTTCACAGAGCTTCATGATGCTGAAAGCTAGCTCTCGCTTCTATTTGGGGACCTAGAAAGGTCACAGTCAGTTCCTGCCTGTGGGAATGGCAGGGTAGACTCATGGCAGCAGCTGGGGTTCCCAGCCTCCTGGGTCCCACTAAGCAGGAGTAGGAAGCTCAGGCCCATCAAGTGCAGGGCTGATACAGTCTTCCTGCTGAACCCCATGGGGCTGCTCTGTACAGAATCCCCGGTGAGCTAAACACAAGGAGAAATATAAAGTCTCTCAGATCAATCCTGGCATTTTTCTGTCTCACCCTTTGCTTATCGACACACCAATAGCTCAGCTAACCACTAAATACAGTAGCAATTAAAAGCTGCCCTGCAGTGGGGCATCTCCGACGGCTAGGCAGGACAGTGTTGACTCCAGAGGGCTGAACCTTCACTCCTCCTCAATGGCAGTGTTGGAAACACCCCTGTGAAGCAGCCTGGGAAAGCTGCAGGCATGAGAGTGTAGCTCAGATGCTGCAATCAATGCTTGCCTAGCATGCACGGAACCCCTGGGCTTGATTTCCCGTGCTGCATAAATCAGGTATGGCAGTGCATGCCTGTCATCCCAGGGAGATGAAGGCAGAAAAAGTAGGAATTCTAGGTCATCCTTGGCTGCATAGGAAGTTCAAATTCAAGGACAGTCTAGGGTACAGGAGGAGGCGCAGTAGCAGCAGCAGCAGTGGCCAGGGAGCCATGCCTGTGGTCCAAGTCTCCGTCCTCAGATGTTTGTGCTAATAGGAGATTTTTGCCCCACCTAAGATATTGCCACATCAACCAATTTGAGGGCATCAACAGAGGTTCTATGCAGGCACTCAGCTGTGGTGAAGGACCAGGTTTGGGGTCAGAAGTGTCCATTTAAATTCTCCCACTCTACTTGCATCTCTGACCTTGGCCAGTGGTCCTCAGAGCAGCATCCTTCACACTTACAAATTTGTTGACCGCCAGTTCTCGGGCACTACCTCAGACCTACAGACTCCAGGGCAGAAGCGGAGCCCTGTACTCCATTGTACTGGACCAGCCTCCAGCTGTGTCCGATGCACACTCAAACCCAGACTGACGCTGTTGGTCACATCTCTGGACAAAGACTCTTTTCTTCCAGAAAAGAAGGGAGAACACGCTTTTCAGGGTTTTGCTCAAGAGGAGACTATGGTATATGACAGTGCCTGGCTTCTCACCTCATCCACCTTGCGGCCTTTGCTGTGCTGTAGACTAAGGGACCAGACAGATCCAGCACCCCATACCCTACTCCCACTCCATGGAAGACCAACTTTTGTCATGCCAAAGCACACTGCCCAAAACACCTCAGGCTCCGCACTACCGTACACTGTGAACTGCATTGTGTTCACTATGTTTCACCACATTTCCTGTCATTCTCCTTTAAAAAGATTTTATTTATTTTTATGTGATGAGCATAGGTGGTTTGCCTACGTGTGCGTATGTGAACCACATGCACACAGTGCCTGTGGAGACCAGAAGAGGGCACTGGGCTGGAGTTACAGCCAATCACAAGCATAGGTCCTCTGCAAGAGCAGTACATGACTTTAACTGCAGAGCCATGGCTCTGGCCCCTGTTTGTGACTATCTAAAACAATCATAAAACAGTTACGTTTATTATCTACCTCATTTGGGCACAGTGTTCTGTGGTTGTTCAGAACACTGATTGTTTATTTCATTCTCACCTAACACTGAAGAAGGGAGCTACTCACTTCCGCTGTTTGTTTCAGAGACAAGGCCTCATGTATCCCAGGCTGGCCTCGAACTTGCTATATAGATAAAGACGACCCTAAACTTCTGATCTTCCTACCTCTGCTGCTCGAGTGCTGACCACACAGATACACCATCATGCCTGGTTTTAGGGTACAGGGGATTGAACCCAGGGCCTCAGGTATGCCAGGCAAGCACGGTGGCTCACTGTCTGAGCCACATGCCCAGTCCCTGGTCTCTGCTTTTATTAATGAAACAAATGGAGGTGGAGTGAGGTCGTGTAACATATCTGAGACACTCTGGAAAGATTAGGTCTAGAGTACTCTGCTCGGTTCTCTCTAATTCCCAAGCTCTTCCCACAGAATTAGCCGGCTATCATAGCTCCTCCTGTACCTGTACTTGCTTATTGTTCAATTAACACATAATTCTAAGCACCTAATGTGTACCAGGGCCTGGGCTAGCCGCTAAAGCTAAATTGTTCTTTTTACTTCAATATAAGCCAGCATTTTTTTCTTTGTTGTAGCTGGGAATTGATTCTGGGGCCTTGTATGCACTGGGCAAGTGCTGTATCATGGAGCTGCACCCCAGCCTAAGACAGTTTTCCTTTCTTGTTTGTTTGTCTACATTTATTTATTTTATCTGTCTGTCTTGTGTGTGAGAGAGAGACAGAGAGACAGAGACAGAGAGACAGAGAGAGGCACACAGACTCACAGAGAGACACAGAGGGGAAGGAGAGGGAGAGGAGAAAAAGGAGGGGAAGGGAGACGGGGAAGGAGAGGGAGAACATGAGAGCAACTTCCAGGAGTCAATTCTCTCTCTCCACCATGTCGTTCCAGGATGGAACTTAATTTGTCAGCTTGGCCACACAAGCCTTCGCCGGCTGAGGCATCTCGTCAGCCCCAGCGATTTCTTATCCTTGTTACAAAAAGAAAAGATGAAATTGTCCAATTCGCTCCATTACTTGAGAAATTGAACCTAATAAGAAACCATGACAGGCCTGAGCCAGGCTGCGTGAAGTCTACCTTTCTCTTCTGTCTCTGACCCCCTTCTCTCTCTCTCTCTCTCTCTCTCCACTAATTAAGAAAAGGCCAACTGGTTTTGAATAGCCAGGGACCGCCAGAAGAGCTTGAAGAGACATTCCTTGGTATCAGAAGATAATGGCCATTCCTGGTCTCTTCCCTTCCTCCATCCATTCACATATCCCATGCATCTCTACCCCACCCCTGATGCGCACATACCTTATTCTGAGATAACCAGGGAGTTCCAGCAAGGGCCATCTGTACTGACCTCTTCTTTTATCAACATTCACTGGTTCTTTCATCAGTAGCCATGGGATGCAGGGCTGAGACACAGCCCAACATGGCCATCTGCAGCAGCCCGAAAGGGTTCTCAGAAACCCCCACTTAGGAGAAGATGAGATTCTTGGCTGCACCACAGAAGAGGATTTGAGGACCCATCAGTGTAAAATAGAGTCTCGGTTTACTTGGGAGAAAGTGTAACATGGATTTAAGCACAGGGTGTGGGGCAGACTTAACAGAGTGAAAACGTGACTCAGGAGAAGATGGGAAGGGACCAAGCATGGGTGTGGAGACTCAGAGGAGTGCCCATTGTTTTTATGGTGGCCCCTGGATACACTCAAAGAACTGCTGCAGAACCAGACTGAAGTCACAGGCGGCCCTGTGTGCACTGGGTGAGGCTACAGCCGATAGTGCAAAACTGAGCTCTTGGGATGTTTATACTCTCAAGTTTATTCTCATTTGTGAGACTTCCAGGAAATATCTGGGAAGGGAGTAGGCATGCTTGAAGTAAGCACGATTCATTGCTATTTTAATATTCTTCGCTGAAAGTATCTCAGTGCAACAGAGAGCCATCACCATTTCGGCAGCCTTCACAGCAGACGTGGTGAATTGTGCTGCTTTTCTGACTCTCTGATGGTGGTCCGTCTCAGCCAAGCTCTCTCTCTCTTTCTATGTCTCCACAATGACCCCTGTGCTTCTGGCCTACTTCAATTTGGTGACAGGGACATGCCATAGCTTTGCTTCTTTGCCTTGCCATCTGATTCAGATCTCGGTTTCAGATTCCTTCCCTCTGGCACCACCCAGCTAAGAGTCGAGACTGGACTTCCATAGACTCCAGTCTTCTTAGTCTCTATGATGACCATCACAACTCGAAACGGGACAACGTGGCAGAGGGGACAACATGGCCAGTTTGTTTCCCTTCTCAAACAAGGAAGAGCAGAAAGGAGGTGTGTTGGAGACTTCTCACGGCTGGAAAACAAAGGCCAGGTGAGCACCTTGAGGGAGGAAGGGCTTGTTTTGGCTAAGAGTGTGAAGAGAAGAAGTTCATCATGTCAGTCAAGGCGTGACGGAGGGAAGAGCCGGCAGCTGTGGTTCTGGTTGTGGCTTCTTGCTCACATTCAGGAGGCACACAGGAGCCAGGGAGCCAGGCTATAGCATGAAAGTGTATCCTACAAATATCCAATACCTCCATCAAAGTCCTATCTCTAAAAAGCCCACAACTTTTCAAAATAGGCCACAGTTGGGGGTCAGGTGTTCAAACCCATGAGGGGAGGAAAATCAAGTGTTGTGACTGTGACACACGACTTCAATCCCAGCACTCAAGAGGCAAGGGCAGGCATAGCTCTGAGTTCCGGGCCAGTGAGAGCTATTTCGAGAGACCTTGCCGCAAAAACTAAATTAAATAAATAAAAAAATAAATATAGCCTGTGGGGGGCCTTTTACCTTCAGACCATAACAGAATCTTTACACATGTCCCTGTTATGGAGAAAGCAGGCTGGCCTAAACATGCTGAGATTTTGTAGGCTTTCAGAATTAGTCTCAGAAACTGTCTGTAGGAAACTGTCTGGACCACTATTTCCACACACCTGCCCTCACTAGGATGGTGCATTCCATGTCAGATGGCCCCAGGAGTGGAGAAGCTAATGTACCCTCTAATGGTTGATAGCTTATTCTTTTGAGTTTGGCTAGTACACACACACACACACACACACACACACACACACACCACACACACACACGCACACACACACATACACACACATACATGTGTGCGCGTGGAAGAGGAAGGGGTCTGAGCATAGCAGCTAAGTACTAGACTGGATACAAAACCATAGTTTAGGAAGTTAATCCCACTGTCTCATCCTTCCTTGGGTCTGTACATGCTGGGAGCTTAGCCGTTTAGGGCACCTTCCAGATAAGGCCTAAGAGAGGCCCCTCTACAGAGGCAGCTTCTGTGGTCCTGATCATGTGGTATGTTAATCTTAGGGAAAGCTGGGTGAACAGTATGTGGGAATTCTCTGTCCTACTTAACGCTCCCATAAGTCTAAAATTAGTTCCAAACAGGTCAAAAAGCCGAAGATTTCTTTCTCAATGTCTTATGTTTTTGGCATCGGTTTAGCATCTCTTGCTCCTCCTTTCTTCTCGTTTTCCCCTTCATATTCTACCTCTGTCCCTTTTTTCTCCTTCTATACCCCTCTGAGTCAACCTCTCACACAATATCCACTCTGTCAGCATGCTCTGTTGACTAAACTTTCCAAAGAACCCCATAGCTCTGGCCTCCATCCTGTGCCACTTCCCCAGTCTTGGATCACATGACCGGGGTCACATGACCCTTGCCTTATCGTCACCTGGATTCTTTTTGGTGGACTTCTCACCTCAGGTTCAGATACAGTTAGTTCATTCTACATCTACCTGCAGCTTTGACGAGGCATCTCCCTCAGGAATACCATCAGTGGTTTTGAGTCACCTACTGAGAACAGCTGCCCTGAGCTTAATTGCAACCTGGCTCCTATGTCCCCATCAGGGGCATAAAGACTTCAATCGGACCCCTAAGCAAAGTCTAACAGATGCTTCTGCACATAGCACAAAGAATAGTGGTTTTGGCTGTATGCTGGTTGGTCTTAACTGTCAACTTGACAACCTAGAATCACCTGGGAAGAGAGTCTTGATGAGGGGTTATCTAGATCAGGTTGGCTTTGGGACGTTTCTATGAGGGTTATCTTAATTGTTAACTTATGTAGGAAGACTCAGCCCACTGTGGGTGGCTCCATTCCCTAGACATGGGGTTCCAAACAGTATAAGAGGAACAAGCAAGCGGCATGCATGTGTTAATTTCTCTCTGCTCTTGACTCTGGATGCACAAATTCCTGCCTCCAGAATGAGGGGGTTGTAACAGAATTGTGAGCTAAATGAAACCCTTTCTCTCTCTAGTAGTTGATCAGGATATTTTAATCACAGCAACAGAAGTGAAAGCAGAACAAGCCATTTTGTGTGTGTGTGTGTGTGTGTGTGTGTGTGTGTGACACATACCTGTAATCCCAGAGCTTGGTAGGTAGAGACAGAAAGAGCAGAAGTTTAAGGCCATCCTCCACTAAATGGAGAGTTTGAGGATAACCTGGGCTAAGTGAGACTGACAAAGCAAACCCCAAATTCGCTGAGACTGGTTGTTGTTCTTGATCTGGATATGAAGACAAGGCAGGGGAGAGGGGTGCCTAGGTTTTCAAGTCGGCATCTGACTTCCAAAGAAGAGAGAGGGATCAGGGTCTGGTCACAGCTACACAGGGACTCCAAGCGATATCACATCCACTTGTACCACCCAACATGTCAACTGGAGAAGAGACTGAGGCTAGTGCAGGGCCATGTCCACACCTCTGTTACCCCGGTCCCTGGGATGAGTTCAGTGCTCACCCCTACAAGTCCACATATCCCCGCAAGTTGTGTACTTTTAGTTTGATAACTACCTATTCCAGTCTCAATAGTTTAAGTTGCAAAAGCAGCAAGCACATCACAATATTTTTGTCATCAGGAGCCCATGTACTGGGGTGGTGATAGGTTTGTAAGAATCACTCATTGGCTAATGGCTCTGCCCAGAGGGTAGGAGCTAAGCTATGTATTCCTGGGCACTTGCAGTGCAGTAACTTCTAGCAATGGGAAGAAGGCTGTGGCCTTGAAGAGACCTGGGTACTGGTGTTGTAATAAACGCAGTTAAGAGTCTCTGAGCAGCAATAAAAACATAGCAAAAGACCGGAGAGGACACAGGCAGGGCAGGATGGCGTATTACAAAGTGCAGCCATTGGGGTATTAGACAAGGGGGCTAGGGAAAGCCTTCTTGAGAATTATGTGAAGAAGACCCTGCAGAAAGTACAGCGAGTGGGAGCACTTAAACAGGCTCCATTTATACCAGTGGGGCCCACATACCTAAGGCTCAGGATTGTCGTCAACAAGCAGAATGAATGGGTGGTCCATGATGGTTCTCTCTCTCTCTCTCTCTCTCTCTCTCTCTCTCTCTCTCTCTCTCTCTCTCTCTGTGTGTGTGTGTGTGTGTGTGTGTGTAAGTATGTCTCTGTGTGTACACATGCGTGTGCATGCAGATACACCTGAGTGTTTGCATGCATTGCATGCAGGGGCCAGAGGACAACTTCAGGTCTCATTCCTCTGGTCCCACCTACCTTGTGAGTAAGAAAGCAATCCCCAGGGATCCTTCTGTCTCCATCCATCCCCTTAGAACTGGGATTACAAGTACGTGATGTCTCCAGACCTGGCTTTTTAAACTCAGGTATTGGAGATCAATCCCATGTCTTAATGCTAGTGGCAAGCACTTTACAGGCTGAACAATTTCTCCCTCCATGCCCTTACACCTACCTAGGAAGGAATCCAGGTCCCCTTTCCTAACCCCAAGTCGGGATGGAAGACAGTGCTTCATGACCCATGCCAACCAGAAGTTCCAATCGCTGGCCTTGCCTAGCTTGACCACAGGGAGCCAGAAGAGAAGCTATATATCAAGTCCTATAGCACCCTGGTGGAAAAAAAAAAAACCACTCCCAAGTTTTGGAGACTTGCAAACTTGCTGGGTGCATGTGGGCTGCCTCAGGAGCAACAAATGAGCCTGTGCAGATGGTGCTGAGATAAACGGCACCATCTTTTTACTGTAGCAGTACAATTGTAAATTTCTAGAGACATTTATTAGGTGGCGTCTCCCTTCTGCGGAACTCTGCCCGGGCTGGCGCGCAGAGCCGCTATGAGCAAGGTGGAAAGCAGAAACCCAGCTCTAATGGCATGGTGGGCACCCAGATCTCTCCCATCCCTCTCCTCCCATTCTCGCTTCTGACAATTTATAGTTTAGTTTGATGTGTGAATAGCTGTATCTCTCCAGTAATATGTATTCTCTGTAAGTATTCCCTGCTGTGGCAGATCCTAAGAGAACTCCATCAAATAATTATCTTCCCCTTTTATTTATTCTCTGTCTTTTCACTTGATCTGAACCACTATAAAATATTCTCATGATCTCTACTGAGTAGAAAGCCTTTGTGTGTGTGTGTGTGTGTGTGTGTGTGTGTGTGTGTGTGTGATTGTAAAGTTTATTTATATACAATATTAACTCTATACTCTATGGTCGTTCATCTCAGCACTTGCCCAGCTTGACAGAGCTCTCGGCCTGGAAGGGCTTTTGCCATCTCCCCCCAGAACAGGAAGAGCTGAGAGGTCTTGGAGGTCACTGACTTGGCCACGATTCTGACCTTGAGAAAGGTCACCCCAGGGCCTTGGTGATCATCACTTTCCATGGTGTGCATCCGTCTCATTTAATCTAATTTCCAATCTAGAGAAACTGAAGGCCCTCAGTAGGAGTCCACAGGACCAGGGTCCAGGTTTCATACCCTGGCTCAGTGACCTACCTGATCTAGTGTCCTCTGGCTCCTTTGTGTCCCATGGTGTCTCTCGCTAGACTGATCATGCCTCATGGGCAGGAGTTATTTCTCCTGCGTTCTTGATTTTGCCCAAAGACTTTAAGCACAGAGCTGGGTGTTCATCTCACATCACATTGCAAGTTGTTATAATCTGGACTCACTTCCGGGGAGCCATGGTCTGCTTAGGATCTTCATTGCCCCACATTCACATCATGCTGTATATTTAATGCACAGCTCTATCATTTCTATGGGATTCTCTCCAGCCAGACAACAAGATCCTGAGGAGGTTCACATTCCCACGACCTCTCCAGGGTCCCACTGTCCTCCTTACCCCCGGTGCATGGCCCTGGGTTTTTTGTTCCTATTTTACCTTCTACACACCTAGATGGTGGAACCAGAGAGAAGGAAGCATGGAGTACTCCAGAAAAAGAACACATGTCAGGACACCAGGGTCTCGTCTATTCTGACATTGTTCTTCTGAAAACTGTAAGACTTTCATACCCCTCCTGTTCCTCATGTATAAAATAGGAAGGAAACATGCCAGGCACAGTAGCATGCTCCTTTAGTCCCAGCATTTGGGAAGCAGAGACAGATGGATCTCCTGGAATTCGAGGCCAGCCTGGATTTTGTACTGAGTTCCAGGCCAGCCAAAGATACATAGTGAGTCCCTGTCTTAAAAGCAATGATGGTGGTGGTGATGATGATGGTGGTGATGGTGATGGTGATGGAGATATGATGATGACAGACCAACTTACAAGGTCACTCAGTCCCACTGTCCAGACATCCTGTTGAAGTGGTAACAAGTGGAACCCTGAGGTTTTCTGGGTAGTTAAATCCATGCGCTCCAGGCCAATGAGATGCCCTGTCTCAGAAAACAGAGTGGATAGCTCCTTAGGAGGGACACTTGAGGTTGACCTCTGACTTGCACCCCCCCCACACACACCTGTACATACATACAGGAAGGAAGAAAGAGACAGAGACAGAGGGAGAGAGAGAAAGGAAGGAAGGAAGGAAGGAGGAAAAAAAGAAAGAAAGAAAGAAAGAAAGAAAGAAAGAAAGAAAGAAAGAAAGAAAGAAAGAAAAGGGAGGAAATTTAACTGATATGTACATTAGGAAAAGGAAAAAAAAAGAAAGGGTCCCATGACCCTTACATTTATTTTTGGGGCAGTGACATGATCTTTAGGTTTAGAGGAAGAATTGGGGCAGAAGACAAGAAGCATATATAATTAAGTTCTCTGGTCTAAGCGTGGCCAGTCATTGTCCCTCATCTGTTTCTGCAAGGTGACCTGGAGGACTACTGTTGAGCGTAAGAGCTGCTTCCCAGGAGACAGTTGCTCCCGATTTGGGGGCATAGCCTAGCTACCCTGACCGTTTTCTCCATCTGGGGGCAGCTTGTGCTGAGACACTGTGATGTTCCTGGAGCCCAGGCTGACTGTGGGCGTGGGACAACGACCAGAGGCACATCTGGAACAGGGCGTTGTAAAAGCTGACAGTTACACATCTCAGCTACTCTTTGTGCTTTCAGCCTTGAAGGGGAGAGACAGGCGAGCCGCCGCCAGTTTCTACGTAGACATTCCTTGAGTGACTAACAGGCTGCACGCCTAGGTAAGCAGGTGTCTGGAAGTGAAGGAGGCAGATGCCAAACTCAGGCAGATGCCAGGCTCCATCCTGCCTTGAGTGACGTCGATGGCCCAAGTGAGAAGCCAGTGCTCCTTAGCAAAAACATGCTCTAAAGGCTGTTCTGGATTCAGCAGGATCAGAGAGGCCGTGGGGAGCCTATGTTCCTTCCTCCTCTTTCCCCACAGACAGGGATGGCATCAGGGGTGGGAAAACCTTTGAAGTCTCAGTTGAGACCGAATCGAAAGACTGAGAAAAGGAGGGGGGGGACATGGGAAGGGAAGGGCCCTCTCATTGCAGAGTCTGGCTGAAGTCTTTTAAAATTAATTGATTAATTTAAAAATCATTGTTTAGTATTAATCACCTAATTGTTATTATTTTATTAATAAAATATTTAAATTATCAATTTTATTAACAATAATTAATTATTTAATGTGCATCGGGTCCCCTGTAACAGGAGTTACAGACAGTTGTGAGCTGCCATGTGGGTGCTGGGAATTGAGCCTGAGTCCTCTAAAAGAGCAGTTAGCACACTAAACTGTTGAGCCATTTCTCCAGCCCAAGTCTCCTCTCTCTCTCTCTCTCTCTCTCTCTCTCTCTTTCTCTCTCTCGTTTACTTATTTATTTATTTTGGTCGATTGAAACCTTTACTGTGCTGAGAGTCAAGAGCTTCCACAAAACTTAAAAAAAAAAATGCTATGGGAATTGCCAACGTAGAGACAGTATCTCTTTTATAGAGAGATGTTAAAAATAACAACGAAAGAACCACACTCATGGCCTAAGTGTATAGGACCCAGGATGGACTTTCTCCTCTCTTAGTTGTGAATTTCCTAAGACTCCCTCACAAGGAAGGAACTCTATTGATGGTAAAAAGGATGCCCTAACCATTTAGTGCAAATGCAAAGATTGGCTTTACTTTATCGAGCCTATCCAAGATACCTCACAACAGCCCCATCATCCCATTTACCAACAGAGGTGGGGATGGGTTGTTCCCTAGTGTGCTGGTTTAAATGGGAAATTGCCCCAAGACTCAGATAATCGAACACTTGGTCTCTGGTTGGTGGCCCTGTTTAAGTAGGCCATAGACCCTTCAGGGGGAGGAGCCTTGCTGGAGGAAATCCACCACCAGGGAAGGGCTTTGAGAGGTCATAGCTTTGTCCATCTTCCAGTTTGTTCTCTGCTTCATGTCCCAGTTACAGATGTGAACTCTTAGCTTGCCGTTTTAGCCTCCTGCAAACATGTCTTCCCACCATTATAGATGTTTCTCTATAAGATCAAAATAAACATTTTAATCTATAAGTTGTTTCTGGTCATGGGATTTTATTACACACAAAAGCTAGTAACTGATACATCTAGTAACCAATTGGCATGAGACCTCAGAAGCCACTAGAAGCGTACGTATGGCGCCTGATATGACACCCAGGTGTCACTGTCAGGAGAAGCCGACACCCATACTTGGCGTGTACTTCTCTTTTCCTGAGCATCTCTCTTCCTTAACGCTCACGCTAAAATCAATATCAAAATTTCTTCTTAAATTCCAACTCTGCTTCATATGGCCCATGCTGAAGTTCTTCACAGCACATTCGAGAAGCCTGGCATTATCCGAGTAGGGGTTTCCCAAGGTTCTGGTGATAGGTCTCACAGACAAAGCGTCACCTCAGGGCCACGGCAATGGTTCAGCACAGAGACTTAAGCTGCGCCCAGGCCAGCAATGATGATCTGGTGCCAACAGTGAAGCTGGAGACCAGCAGGAGATTCTGCCCTCCCTGCCTAGCAGAACTCTGCAATCCAACTGGGCCACACTGCCTGGAGGATCTGCTACCTCCAGTGCCCTTCTGGCATGATTGACACATATGTGTCTCAGCCATTTTTGGAGAGAGCTCTTCTCATGTCCTTGTATTGGATGGCTGCTAAAATTGGACACTCCTGTCCTTGCCGCCACCTAACCTTTGGTTTTGTTTGTTTGCTTTTTCGGGACAAGGTTTCTCTGTGTAGCCCTGGCTGTTCTGGAACTCACTCTGTAGACCAGGCTGGCCTCTAACTCAGAGATCCACCTGCCTCTGCCTCCCAAGTGCTGGGATTAAAAGCGTGCGCCACCACGCCCAGCCTTCACCTTTGTAACTATGCCTTTACCCCCAAAGCACCCTGTGCCCCAGACTCTGTTGTGAGTGTGTACTGAATTTCTTAGCTTTCATTTTTGGAGGGGGGCTTTGAGACAGGGGTCTCTATATTATGTAGACCCAGCAGTCCTGTAACTTGCCATGTAGACCAGGTTAGCCTTTGACTCAGGGATTTGCCTGCTTCTGTCTCCTGACTGCTGAGATTAAAAGTATGCACCGCCATGGCCAGCCATGTATTCTGGGAAGGAGTCTCCCATAAATCCACTGCTGGGTCTCCAGACCCTCACCGGGACCTCTTTCCTTATCCACTGATGACGCTAAGCACACTTTAAAATACAGCAGGAGTCCGGCTTTATCCTGGCTTTGGGGATGGAGCCGTGTGACCACACATTTCAGGATCTCACTTTGCTGGATCAGAGCCTTCTTCTCTGTGCCTCTGCCAGCTCCCGGATTTCAGTGACCTTGCCACCTTCCCTTATGCACACTTCTTCCTTGGCCAGCTTCCCAAGATCAGCTTTCTCCCCATCTTCTGGGTGTATGTGAAGATCATTTCTCATACCCACACTCTCTCTCTTCTCAACTTACCCCGCCCATCCCTTTCTGCATACAGGGAGGTTGAGCTCAGGCCCCTGTTCCTGAGAGCTGCTTCTATTCTGTGTTGGGGATCAAACCTGGGGCCTCACCTATGTCCAGCCAATATTCTTCCATTGAACATCATATCCAGCCAGGGTGATCTCCTGCAAAAGACATTTCTCAATGAGCCCTGATGACATGGGCTTCTTGAGAGACCAAAGCAAGAGGGTTACAAGTACAGGCCTACAGGGACCACAGAGCAAGTTTAAGGCCAACATGGGCAACTCAGACCCTGTGTGTGTGGGGGGGTGGTGGTGGGAGAAAGAGGGTGGTGGTGGTGGGAATATAGCCAGTAATAGAATGTTTCCCTAGAAAATATGGGACTCAAAAGGAGGAGGAAGAGTAGGGAAAGAATTTCTAATCTCTCCAAGGCAGAAGGCTGAGGCACCACCATGCAACCCCTGCCTTGAACAGAAGAGACACGCAGAACTCAGAACTGCTCAGGAGAGCCATGGTCCTAGTCCCAAAGCTTTCTCTCCTCTCAGAACCACACCCAGCTCCATCTGATCCCAGGAACCCTCCTGGGCTGCTGACCACTTCCCTCTAGTCTCCAGGGTTGGAAAACTGAGTGAGGGAGAAAGACCTTTGCCCCAGTTCCTTCCTTTCCGGCAGCAGTGAGCTCCGCTCTCCCAGGGACCCTTGGCGATGTCTGGAAAGTTCAGCAGCAGCTGCTTAGCATTTAGATCTTACACAAAGCAAGGTGACAACGCGATCTTCTCTAGTTAATCACCTTGACTTATGGAATGATACAGCCATGGCTCTGTTCTTGTCCTAAAAGGGGGGGTTCTGGCCGCTTAGGGTGAGTGAGCACAGACCCTTTTGCCAAGATCCCTTGTCTTCTTGCCCTGTAATGCAGGATTAGAGAGGTCCAGAAGGCTATGATGATGATGATCAAATTTCCTCTCCCCTCCTCCCTTCTCAGCTCAATAAACCGTCCTGACCCGAGTCACGTGCCACACCTTTCCCCGACTCTGCTTCTTGGACCAGAGCCACAAACAGAAGAGGCTGCGGTCCCTATGCCTCTCCACTCCAGGAGCATTCCTGGCAAGGGTTAACTGTGTGTATAAAATTGATTGCGATTTTAGTAATTCGGTATAATCACAGTCTACCAGCAGGTTGCTTTTCCAGCAGGAGGGTTTGGAATTATTTTCTGGAGTTTGCAATATAGAACTTAAATTAAGCCTCAGAAGTCAGGGGAGCTCCGCGGCATCCCTAATGCGGTGCTAAATTCTCAGCAGCACAGGCTCTGTGTTAAAGCCTTCGCTGGCAATTAGGTTCATTAACTATCACAATACCTTATTTATTACTCTCCGTGCCATATGGTTTCCCAGCTAAAGAATGGCGCCGGTTCTCCTCCAGACCATTTGGCATCATAAAAATGTTAACAAATAATATTATGGCTCTCGGGGGCACAAGGCCTTGCTGGGTTCTGGGTCTAAGCGGCGGGAGAGAATATGAAAACATTTTTCTTCTATGGCGAAATAAAAAACTTCCTTGAGACAGAAGTACTCGGAGAGCCTCTCGCCGCATAACGTAAACCGCAGTTTTATTTACCCTCATAATGGTTATGTCGATATCTGCATCAGCTGGGTTCATACTCATCCTCCTCCCCATCCCCTTTTGGGTTGTTTCCCTTTCTAGCCTTTCCCGTTCTTGCTTCTTGACTTCCATGGTTTGAAACCAACTGCAGGCAGACCTACCACAGGCTTGTGCGGTGATCCGCCGGTGAGCCGATAGCTGCCCCGGGGGTTGGTTGCAGTTAGCTGCTGTATCAGTCAGCTTTCCATCACTCTCACAGAGTACCTAAAACCATCAGCTTATAGAGAAAAGGGCGGATGGGCTCACGGCATTGGAAACTCCTGTTGCTTTTAGGGTGTGATGTTGAGGTGGAACACTTCGGCAGGAGTGTACCTGGCGGCGCAAAATAGCCAATAAGCAGAGGACAGGATGAACCAGGGGCCCAGACCTCACAACAAATCCTAAGATATGCCAGTGATGACCTGTTTTCTCCCATGAGGTCTCACTTCTCAAAGGTTTGTCCATCCATCAAATAGCACCGTTGGGCATCAGGCCCTTAACGCATGGACCTCTGAAGCACACATACACTTCAGACTTCAGCATCTGCCTCGCCGTAGGTGTGTGCTCTTGCTCACTCCACAGCTCTGTTTCCTGCTCCTTCCTCTGCTTCCCACTGAAGATGGGGAGTGGGGCGTGTGCCCTGTTGCCCCAGGCTGGGCAGCCTCCAGTGTGGAGGAGAGATCTCAGAGAAAAGATATCCGAGAGCCAGGAGAAAAGATATATCAGGGGGTGGGGTGGAGGTGGGGGTGGGGGTGGGGAGGTGCATCTCAAGTCACCTTCTCAGGAAAGTCACGCAGAGAGGGCAACGCACGCAGAGAGGGCAACACATTACCCTCCTCTCATCCTCAGATGTGGGGGGTGAGAGACGCGTTTGTCTTAGAGCTGCAGAAAATGAACACACAGGACCAGTTCTTCAGCAGCAGTAGCAGCAGCAGATCCTGGCGCCCCGCCCCGTGAGCTGTTCCTGCTAAGGTTTGAGCATGAACTGTATTCTACAGGCTCCTGCACTTAAGCATCTGGTCTCACTGTTTGGGGAGGGAGTGAGTAGTTGGTGGTCAGGGGTCAGGGTGGGGCTTGAGGATTAATTATCACCTCAGCCCACTGCCAGCTCAAGCTTCTGATCCCTGACACTGGACACAGTGGAACCAGCCTCCTCGCGCTTCTTTGTATGCCTTTCCTCTCATGATAAAACACACCCCAAGGAGGGAGCCCAAAGAAACCTGTTCTCCTTTAAGTTGCTTCTTGTCCTGTGTTTTGCTACAAACAACAACAATAACAACAACAACATTGACTAATGCAGTTCTCCGCACTGCCCAGCCTTTTCCTAAGCCTGCCTAGACAGAATCCCCACACAGGTTCCAGAAAGTACTTTGTGATTTCTCTTTTCTCAAACGACCTCTCTGGCCTGGCTGGGAAAACTCTCACTGGAAAGCAACTTGGTGCAATGGTTAGCGTTATAGCTTAAGGCGAGAGTCCCTGCATTTGAGCTCTGCTGTAACCCTTGAGTTGAATAGCTTGTCTCTGGCTGGGTGCTTCCATCTGCAATGTGAGGATAATGATGACCACACCCATTGCCATAGAGTCCCAAAGATTAAATGAGTTAGACTCTCTAGGGACCTGGGACAGAAGTCAACACAAAGCAAGTACTGGACAGGGGACAGCTGTGGTGACCAAATCCTACTGGGCCGCCTCTTTCTTAGCCCTGAAGTTTCTTTTCATCTCTATTATTGAGATTTAGAAAGCCATTTGAGACCCATGTGCTAAGAGCTTGGTCCCTAGCCGTTAATGCTATTGCAACATGCTGCCATCTTAAAGATGTAGGACCTAGTGGAAGGAAGCTGGGTCATTTGGATGTCCTCGAAAGGAACATTGAGTTCCTGCCTCCATCCACTCTTTTGCTTGCAAGTTGTCATGAACCACTGACTCTGCCATGTGCTTCCGCTGTGGTGTGCTCTCTCATAACGGGCTCAGAAACAATAGGCCATCGACCATCACCTACAAAACTGAGCCGAAGCAAACCTCTCTTCTTTTCTAATTGAACATGTCAGGTGTTTGTTACCACAGTGAAAAACTGACCAGCACAGTCCCTTTGGGGGCATTTAGAAGGATGGACTGATCCCAACTCCCCAGATACACCATTCCATCCCAAGACTGGTCCTGATGCTGGGCAGGATGAGGAGGTTAGTGTCAGGTGGCATTCATTCCATCCCCATGCCCTTTCCTCCGTGTGACATGTAGCCACTGAGCTCCCAAACTGCAGTGAGCTCCCCTGAATGTACTACCTCACCCAAATCTGTGGTGACACAGAGTGATGGAGATGACACCTTGGAGATGATCAGAGGAGGTGTCTTGGCCATAGTCAAACATTTATAAAACGTTAGAAGGGAGTCACTAGTCAGATCCCTACCCACCCCACCCCTGACCTCCACTCAGTAGACTCAGGGGTGGAAACAGAGCGCTGTGGAGAGAAACTCGGGTTGGATCTGGTAAATGTCAATCGCTGCAAAGCTCAGAAAGTCTCAGGTCCCACTGTCGAAACAGAGCTGACCCAGGCTCTTTAGAAAGAAGAGCCAGCTTAGGCAAAGCGAGCCTTTCCCTAAGCTGGGACTGGTTACACAGGCCTGAAGGGACAGCTAGTGGGCAGGCTGAGGAAGGACAGAGAGTTCAAGACTGGTCCGGATTACAGAAGGAATTCCCACTAGCCTGGCAATGTAGTGAAACCCTGTTTCCAAACAATACAAGTTAATTTTTAAAAAATGTTTTTAACATAGTCCTTTTTAGGAGCATGTGTCATGGAGTGAGGTACGGGGATGGACTGCCCTGTAACAGCCCAGGGGCTCCCCAGAACCCCTTCCTTCCTTCTGTCCTTGCTGCTGGCCTCCCTTCCTGCTCCTTTCCTCCCATGATTCCTGGTAGCTACTATGTTTCTTCTGTTTTTCCAAAGTAGAAGGGTTATAGGCATACCTGGCTTGGCCTGCTTTATTTTCATTGGTCAATAACCTTATTATTATTATTATTGGATTTTTTGAGACAGGGTTTCTCTGTATAGCTCTGGCTGTCCTGGAACTCACTTTGCAGACCAGGCTGGCCTCGAACTCAGAGATCCGCCTTCCTCTGCCTCCTGAGTGCTAGGATTAAAGGAGTGTGCCACCACGCCCGGCGCCTTAATTTTTTTAAAAAATTGTTTCATATGTATGAATCACTTGCATTCTGTGTCTGTGCACCACCTGTGTGCAGTGCTGTGGAGGCCAGAGAAAGATGTCATATAACCCTACAACTGGAGTTACCATGGGGTGAGCCACATGGGTTCTCTAGAAAAACAACAAGTGCTCTTAACCACCGAGGTCTGTCTGTCTGTCTGTCTGTCTGTCTGTCTGTCTGTCTCTCTCTCTCTCTCCCCTAGTCTAGGCTTCTTTTCTCCTTTTTCTTTCTCTCTTTTCCTTCCTTCCTTCCTTCCTTCCTTCCTTCCTTCCTTCCTTCCTTCTTTCCTTCCTTTCTTTTCTTCTTTCTGAGACAGTGTCAATGTTGGCCAGAAATTCACAGCAATCTGCCTGCCTCTGCCTCCTGAGTGCTAGGACTAAAGGTGTGTGCCATCACATCCATCTGACTAGGTGTGTGCCATCACATTCATCTGACTAGGCTATTTTTTTTGGCTTAGGGTTTTGGTGCACGTGTGTACGCGTGTATGTGCACGTGCCCTTGTTTTTGCAGGGACATGCAGAATCCAGAGGAGAACATCAGGTGTTCCTTTCCACCACTTTCTGACCTGTCCCCTTGGCATGGCATCTCTTACTGAACCTGGATGTTCACTGAGGCTTTTCGGCAATCCTGTCGCCATAATGACCCAATGTGTGGTTACAGGTGTGCATGGCAGTGCTGGCCTTTTCACTTGGGTGTTGAGGATCTGAACTTGGGTCCTCATGGTCACACAGCAAGTGTTCTTTCCTACGGAGCCATCTCCACAAGCTCTGTTCTGAGTTTTTAAAGGAACCTCTGTGCTAGTTTCCATAGTCCCTGCTCCAGTTTACACTCGCATCTGCGGTGTTTCCAGCTTTCTCTCCTCACATCCTCTCCAGCATTTGTTGCCATTTCATTCCTTCATGACTCAGCAGAGATTACTAAACGATGCACATAAAACGCTCAAAACAGCATCCCGCAGCAGGCGGTAAATAAATGCTGCCTCTAACATCGTTAATGGCTATCTACGATGAGCCAGCCCCTGTCATCCATTATAGACTATACTTCCTATACATTATCTCACCTGGCTTTCACAACAGCCCATAAGGCAGACGTTCCCTTCTCTTTGAGAGAGGAGAGAGGAGATGAGTTAGTCAACACGGAGCCCATGTGTTCACTGCGACATGCAGTATATGGTCATCTGGTCTCTGAAAGGACAGACTCCAATGCTCCACTTCCTAGAACCTCTAAGTGTGCTGAAGTACTATGCCAGATGGCTCTATCCTGAGAGTCCCTGTCCCTAAATGTCACCCTATTTCGGCACTACAGGATATTTGGGAAGAAGAGAGCCAAGCTATGGAGCCATGGGGGCAGGGTTTCTCCAGGCCATTGCCCTCCAGGCTGGCAGGAGGGAGGGCAGCTTGGAAAGAGAGAAGCAATCAGGAGGGTGTATACCCAAAGCTGTGACCCCGAGGAAAAGAAGCCCGGGATCGGGAGATTGGTTCCAGGAACATTACATAGAGACCAGAGAGAAGTGGGTGATTTTAATCCCACGCAGCTGCTGGAAATTAATTTAATTGTGCGGGTACTGGCTCTTCTCCCTTCCAACCCATTTCATCCAGAGCCTGACGGAGTGCTGCCGCGGCTGAGAGTGCCATGTAGCCTTGGGTCCACAGCTCCACACCAGACTTTGTCCCTGTGGCTACTGCCAGGGAAGATGGGGTAAGATGCCATGGGGGCATGAGTGCGTGTGTGTGTGTGTGTGTGTGTGTGTGTGTGTGTGTGCACGCGCGCTGGCTAGCCAGTGAGACCAGGGACCCCCCAACCCCCACCCTGCATTGTGGTAGCAAACCCTTGTAACCATGATTTTTTTTTTTTTTTTT
>NC_034599.1:43985054-43999318 GCF_900095145.1 Mus pahari | reverse complement strand
CTCACTTTGTAGACCAGGCTGGCCTTGATCTCAGAAATCCGCCTGCCTCTGCCTCCCGAGTGCTGGGATTAAAGGCGTGCACCACCACCCCCGGCTTGTAAACCATAATTTTTGAGTTGTGTAGATCTGGGTTCTGGGCCTTGAACTTGGATCCTCATGCTTGCACAACAAGCATTTTACTGAACAAGCAACACCTCTGGCTCTTCTCTCCCCCCTCCCCCAATCTAGACTTTTCTTTTGAGATGGGACCAGGGTGAAAACTGAGAAGAACTTCACAAAGGCAAAGAGTATCAACCATGTGACAAGGGAAGACAACAGCTAAACCTGTCTTCTCTAGTGTTTGTTTTACTTGATATCTTGAAACAAAACCTCACGGGATAGCTCCGGCTGACCTCAAACCCACGCTAGCCTGTGTCTCAGGACCTTCTGTCTCAACCTCTCAAGTGCTATTAAGGTCTAAAGCACCACCTTTCCCTCGAAATCTCAAGGTCCAGCTTCATCCTCCTTGACTGTTAAGGACCGGAGAGGGATAGATGGGGCCTTTTGCTCCCTTGCGCCCGTGTCAGGGTTTCTTCACTCTTTCACCTTGGGAAGCCTGTATCCAGACTCACTGTTCCACCAGTAGGCAGACCCCAGCCTCACAAACAGCTGCCTGGAAGGCACGAACACTGGTGTTCTGACACTCCCCTCAGGGACACGATAATTCAAGGCCACGTGGCCATATGCAGGTGGTGACGTTGCAATCCACACACGGGAGGTTTTGACCTAACTCTGAATAAAACGCCCGGACTGTGGCAGTTTTCAGAACTCCCAGGTAATTCTGAAATACTCACCAAGACGGCACGGAGGAAGGGGAACCTGCTTGACCACCTGTTGTCCTGTTCACTTCTACCTTGTGGCCACTAGAGGTCGCCAGGGCTTGGCAGAAGGGGTAGCAGGTGACCTTGCAGAAGGCTACCGAGTCCCAAGAACTAACCACACAGCTCCTGAGTCTGGCCTCCAGCAGGAGCAGGTTGGACTCAGCTTTGGCCAGAGGGGAGCTGGGGGCACCGCAAGGGGACGAATGTGGCCTAGCAGACAGGATTAAAGCCTCTGAGATAGAGAAAATAAAAGCTTTCCCAATTAAAACCTCACGGTCCCGACCTCTCTACACCACAACAGGTTTCCAAGACTAGGTTGTTCTGGGGACTCTGCACAGGTTAGTCAACCGCAGCAGTGAATCTGCATGTAGAGGCACCCAGAGGGAGCCCAGGAAACAGAGTGGAAGATGGGTACCCATAGGAAAAGACAGCATTTGCACTTCAAAGGCTGTTTCTTTTGACTCACTGCTGTGTTTGCTAGAGGAGAGCAGCGCAGAAAGTTCCTTTGCCCTGACTCAGAGGTGACAACCTTGGATCTCACTGAATCCAGGCTCAGATGGCCTGGGAACAGATTCTTCCTTCACCAAGATATCCACAGCAGGGAGAAAAGAGGCCTCCACATCTGCCGGCTTAGGAGAGAAGATAGGAAAGCTGAAATGTTTGACCTCAGAATTCAGACCTGGGAAGACCCCTCTCACTCCTGGCCCCTCTTCCGCAGTGTGTTTGTGTAGGGCCTGATTGGCCTTTGCTTATACATGCAGTAGCTGGTGCCTTTCTGTGTAGCCCACAGGTCCTTAAACCCCAAGGCTGCTCCATGGTAGACTAAGTTACTGTACAGAAAACATTAATCAAACCAAAATATTTGATGTTGTCAATCTCATTACAGATCTAACTCGCATGATATTTAAAATCAACCCAAAGAAGAATTTTCTAGGCCTTTCACTAAGTAGTCCTCCCACATTCATTCTTAATCTGAAAGGGTTTGGGGGAAATTTGAGTCCCTTTCTTTTTAATCACAAAACAGTAGCAGTCTTATAAAGTGTGTGTGTGTGTGTGTGTGTGTATGTGTGTATGTGTGTGTGTGTGTATGTGTGTGTGTGTGTGTGTGTGTGTTGGTGAGGTTGTATGTGTAAAGTAAGGTGCGAAAAGAAGTCAGAAGAGACAATTGGATCCCCTGGAGCTGGTGCTTCAGGCAGTTGTAAGCTGCCCTGTGGGTGCTTGGAACTGAACTTGGGTCCTCTGGAAGAACAGTACATGCTTTCAAGCACTCTCTGGCTACTGAGTTTTATAGGACTCATGTTGAAGAAGGGGATGTGTGGCGCATGTGTGTGTTTTGGTAAGTGGGATGGGTGAGCATATCCTGTTCCCACACCTTCCCATTCCGTGTTGTCTCCCGCCCGGTGTCCTCAGCAGAACAATGAAGGAATGAATCCACCCGCCGTCGGCTTCCCTGTAATTTTTGGCCCTGCCAAACTCCCAAATCAGATGTGAGGCAGATGTGGGATCAGAGTGAGGCTCTCCAGATCCTCTTGGTTTTGTTTCCAGTGCTGAGAATTGAGTCCAAGATGTCATACATGCTAAGCAAGCGCTTTTCTACTGAGTCTCAGCCCTTCTTTCTTGAGTGACGTTGTACGTGTGTGTGTGTGTGTGTGTGTGTGTGTGTGTGTACGTTTAAATGGCACCAGGAGGGGCTGGAGAAATAATTCAGCAGTTAAGAGCACTGATTGCTCTTCCAGAGGTCCTGAGTACAATTCCCAGCAACCACATGGTGGCTCACAATCATCTGTAATGGGATCCAGTGCCCTCTCCTAGTGTGTCTGAAGACAGCAATAGTAAAAGTAAATAAATCTTAAAAAAAAAAAAAAAAGACTTAGGCATCCCTAAGTTTGTGTTTTGTTTTGTTTTTAAACTGGCACCGGGAATCAAGCCTAAGGTTTTCCACGTTAGGCAAGAATTTCACCGCCAGTCTATTGCCTCTGCGCCTGCCTGTAGTTTTTTGTTTCGTTTTGGTACGTTGGTTTTGGTGTTTCATTTTGTTTTTGAGGCAAAATCTGCCATGCCTAGCCTTGAGTTCATTCTGGATTCTGGGCTTTCTGCTGGGGGTGCTAATCCCACCCAGGAGAACTCTACCCCTCCAATACCCCCCAAGGCTCCCATGCCTCTAATACCCACTCACACTGGTGAGTAGGCTTCAGCCTTATACATTGTGGACACACACATTTGTTTTTATAGCAAATGCCCAATTTACCGTGTACCCAGTAGTTAGTTGCCCAATCTTTCAGCATCTGCCTCACAGGACCAAGGCCCTGGGTGAGATTCCTAACACTGCATAAAACAGCTGTGGTGGCGTATGCTCCTAATCCCAGTACTGGGGAAATAGAGGCAGGAGAACCGGAAATTTAAGGTCATCCTCAGCTACATAGAAAGTTCAATATCAGCCTGGGCTGCAGGCAACCCCATATGAGGGGTCGGGGGAGAGAAAGGAAATGGTAGGGGGAGAGGGGAGGGAGAGGAAGAAAGGAAAACTCAGAGAACAGTTACTCTGTGGGTTGGTGAAGCTGCTCCTGAACCAACACACACACATAAACTTTCCTTCCAGGAATGAAGACTGGAACTCCCAGGGGACACCAGACCCAAATGTCAGCCTGACTTTGACTTCACTGTCAAGATCACAGAAGGAAAACAGAAAAGTCAAATGCAAGGGAGAAAGGAAAATAAATGGCTGGCAACTTAGACAAAAAGCAAGGTGGCAGAGTGCCACCCCAAAGACTACCTAATGTGTGACACCTGCAAGCCAGTTACAACACCCTGTCCCTGGGGGCTTGGCCGGGATGCCAAGAGTGGAGAATTGAGTCCTGTGCCTTAGGCAGCCAGGGAAGCCCTGGGCACTTGAAGACTTGGTTTCATCTCATGGACCATAGCTAGGACTCATATTGTCACAGGATAATATAAATGGGCAAGTCCAAAGGCTGAGTCACACTTTGCTGGATTATAAGGTCAACACTGCAGGCCATTGCTAGAGACCAACCCCACCCCGTCATGTGCAGGGAAAGTGGGGAACCGCCCTAAAAGTCCCTAGTTACTGGCTTGTTAGGACTGTAGCCCTATGTCTAACACTGCTGCCTAGACCTGACTACTCCTTTGGCCTCTAACGGTGGCCGGGAATTGTCTAAGGTTTGCTCCAATTTTCGAGACCAGTTATGAAGAGGAAGGGGTAGAGAGCTGTGGTGTCTTGAATGGGAAATGTCCCCCATAGGCCTGGATATTTGAACTCTTGGTCTCAGAGATTAAGGAAATTTTAGACATGGAGCCTTGTCAGAGGGAGCACCTCCCTGGGGATGGGCTTTGAGCATTTAGAGCAGTGGTTCTCAACCTTCCTGGCGCTGTGGCCCTGTAACACAGTTCCTTATGTTGTGGTGACCCCTAACCATAAAATTATTTCTTTGCTACTTCATAGTTGTAACTTTGCTATTGTTATGAATCATAATATATTATCTGATGTGCAGGATATGTGATATGCGACCCCTGTGAAAGGGCTGTTTGACTCCCAAAGGGGTCATAACCCACAGGTTGAGAACTGCTGATTTAGGGTCTTCCACACTTCCTGTTCTTTCTTTTTGCTCCCTGTATAGAGTTGAAAATATGTATATGGTTGAAAATCTTGTCCCTGCCACCATGATTTCCCTATCTGTTGTTCTCTGCCAAGATGGACTCTGTCCCTTTAGAACTAAAAGCCACGATAAACCCCTTTATTTTTTAAGTTGATTTTTGTCAGGGTATTTTTATCACAGTCATGGAAAAGCAACTAAAACAGCAGGTCACCAGAGTCTTGCTCAGATAAAATCCCATGGTATATGTACGTGGGTTTTACAAAAGTAAGGAGGAGCAGGGCCCTTCTGATGTTGTCTGTCAGTGTGAATGTCTATCTGGATCTGAAGATGTATGTGTGGAGGTATACACACAAGGACCTGTCTGTCCTTCCTTCTCCTAACAACCCCAGCTCCTCCTCAGCATTAAGGTAGCTTGCTGTTATGGGAAGTCTGGTAGGCTGAAGAAAACCTCACTATCTTGGTAGTTTGTCTGAGATTCAGCCTCCTTGTCCCATCTACTCACCCACATGTTCACTAGGACATCTGATGAGGCTGTGAGCTGGATGCGATGACCTTGGAATAGGATGCTGAAGGAGAGATAGTTTAAGTTTAGATAGATAAAAAGGATGGCTCCGGTACAAGACACAGCCTGTTCAGAATCGGGGAAGCATGATAGTGCCCGCATGACAGTGACAGAATGTTTAGGACGTAGAGAGTAAGGGCTGGAGCTGAGCCAACTTAGAAAGGACTTAAAGGCCATGCTGCGTGGCTTACTGTAGCCAAAAGAGTTTTGGAAGGTTTTTGTTTTTTAAGTATTCTGTTGTATATGCACGGGTGTTTTGCAGGCCTGCATCTCTGTACACAACCAGTGCCAGGTGTCCATGATGTCCAGAAGAGGGCACTAGATCCCCTGAAACTGGAGTTACAGACCCGTGAACTGCCCTAAGGATGCTGGGAATTCAATCCTGGTAAAGCAACTCTCCAGCCCCTCTGGAAGGCTTTTGAGAAAGAAACTGAAATATCTGTTCTTATTCCAGCGGGTATTTGCAGAAGACCCCGTCAAGACACAGGCAGAAGCAACAAGGCCTCCAAGGGCCACATCTTTCCCAGCAAAGTGCTTCTTTGAGGCGAACCAGGCTGTTCCCAGATAAAGACGCTACCTGATAACCCCACGGAGAAGACAGGACCAGAATGAGGGGGGGGGGGGAAGCAGGTGTGTGGGGCCCGAAACATGAAGACATTACTCTTTGAAGTGGGGCAAGAGCTTGAGGGTGATGTCTCATAGGACTGGAATGCGGCTCAGTGGGTCGTGTTCTCCAGGCATGTAGAAAGCTCTGGATTCAACTCCGGCATTACCTGGTCTGGGCTCAGTGGCACATGCCTATAATAATAAATAAACTAGGAGGTGAAGTAGAAGAAATTTAAGCTTATCCTCAGCTATACAGTGAGTTGGAGGCCAACCTGGGCTACTTGTGACTTGCTCTTAAAAAAAAAAAAAATGATGCTTTTTGAATTCTACACCATGACCACTTTGCTTCCCTTGTTCTGGTCCTGGTCCTGACACTAAACCCATCGACAGCAGGTCCAGTTTCAATCTTTCCAAGGGGTGGGGAGGGATAACCACAGAGAGCCAGCAATTCTGTGCTCATTTGCTAGACCCTCACAAGTAAATGTGTTGTGACGGACCCGGGTCCACCTCTCAGCTTTCTACTTTGGGCCTCAGTCAAGTGGAATGGCTTCAGAAGCCTCAGGTTTCCTCTCGTAAACCGTCAACCGTCAAGGGAGAATCTGAGCCGAGACGGAGCACAAATCCCAGACATGCTCGCTCAGCTCACCCTCATTCTCCTTGAAGGATGCTGGCGCACCCTTGAAGAGCGCACCCTTGAAGAGCCAGGACCCAAGGATGCTGGAGGGCACTTCTTTTGTAGCACCAGTAAAAACAACGGCCTTGTGCAAATGGCCTGGGGAAAGACATATTCACCTCCTTTCCCTCGCTGTTCATTTTTTGGCCCTGGATCCCATACTCTCAAAAACATGCTGCCTATTTCTGTAAGTTTCCCTGGAAGGAGACAGGAAAGAACAAATAAAGCAAACGTCTCATTTTCTTCTTTCTTTATACAACTGTTATGGTGTCCCTACTATGTGCTTGATATTGTTCTCATGCATCTGGATGCCCTACATGAACTGCAGTCTAGACCTCTGCTCTTAGGTTAAATAGAAGCGGGGTAGAGGACATCTAAGCAGGCTCCAGGGAGTGCAGTCAGGAAATGAACAGACAGATAACATAAGGGGAACAGTCTCTAGAAGGAGCAAGTACTAGGAAAACAGGCAAGGCAGAGGGGTGACTGGGACAGGGGCAGCAGCTCTGAGGACAGCTGTGGGCAGCACCTCTCTGAGGAAGTGTTGTTGGAACTGAAATCTTGAGATCATGGAGCCGTGGAAACAGGAGTCAGTACTGTGAAGTGGAAGGGGATCTTTGCATCTGGAGAACAAGGGCAGAGGCCCCAAGGCAGAAACTGGGGATCTAAAGCAGTGTGAGCCTGGGGTCAGGTGTGTGGTAAGGCCGGAATGAGTGTTTCTGGACTGACTGCGTGCTAGGCCTACATGCAAGTCTTCATCTCCACTCCTTCATCATATGTGGGTCACTGCTAACATCTTTCACAAGCATGCTGACACCCCCTCATCTTGTACTCCTTGCTCTGACCTGGCCATCACATCACCACTGATATTTCCTTTTCTTTCTGTAACCACAGAACATGGTTGGCAGAGGTATCTTGCCATTTCCTGGCCACAGTGAAGCCCTGGCTTCAGCCCGCCCTACCCTTCTTTCTAGTTTGTATGTTCCTGTGGGTGACGGTCCCCCAGGACCTGGGCTACTACATGCTGAAGCTCAAAGTCATGATACAATGTCCTTGCTTTAAAAATATCCACACCATATCTCTCCAGCCGAAACCCCAGGTTTTATTTCACTGAATCTGATACTGTCCCACATAGTGAGAGCAGAATTGGGGATAAAGCCAACTGGACATTTTGTGTTATCCCAACTTGAGGGGAAATACCTTGCTCAAATACAGAATGTGACTTACAGATGGGCCAAAGGGTATTTCTAAAGAATAAAGCAAATCGTTTAAAATAATTAAAGATATACTTGAGAGGTGGAGGCAAGAAGGTTGCTGTGAATTTGAGGTCAGCCTGGGTCACAGTCATAGTGGGTTCCAGGTCATCCTGGCCTACGTTGTGAGTTCCAGGCAAGCCTGAACTACACTGTGAGGACCGTGTCTCAAAACAGACAAAAACCCCAAAGCAAAGCAACTCTCAAAGAAGTTAGACATTTTTTATATAACATCTTCTGGATATTTTATTTTATTTTATTTTATTTATTTTAGTGGTACTGTGGATGAACTCAGGATCTCGTGACTGCTAGTGAAGCACTCTACCACTGAGAGTGTGTGCATAGCCAGACTTTTAAAATTACACTCATTTAATCACCGACTTATTTGTGTGTCATTTTCACATACATGCCACGGTGCAAGTGCAGAGGTCAGAGGACAACTTGAGGGAGTAAGTTCTGTCTTTCCCTTTTTGGAGCTTGGGGATCAAATTCAGGTCTAGGCTTAGCAGCAAGCACCTTTATCCACTGAGCCGTCTCGCCAGCCCAACTGTCTTTCATTTCATTTTGAAACAGGGTCTTATAAGTTGAGCCTGGCCTTGAACTTGTAACTTTGCTGGCTCAGCTTCCAGAGCAGCTTGAATGAGAGGGACGTAATTACCACACTTGGTTTTATGCCAAAAGAAACTGACACCCAGAGACACCAAGTGACTTGCCAGGGGTTGCATCGGAAACATTGGTTAGAGCCAGCCCTGAAATCAGATCTTCTGAATAGAGATTCTACTGTTTATGGCATTGCACCATACTCATTCTATACCTAATGGTGGTGGTGATGGGGTGAGCTTGGAAGAGGACATTCTAGAACATTCTAAAGAGATACTGAGAGTGGGAACAAAAATTTTTTTACTAGACGTCTAGCATTATTTTCTTTCCCTGTCCTTAATGGCAAGCTCAATCGAAGAAAACCTCTCTAAGTCTTTCTTAGGGATAATAAAGTCATCAGTGTACGACCAGCTGTGGGATAGCTTGTTTGAATATGTCCCTAGAAATACAGTCTCCCTTCATGATGGATCATTACGGAACTGGGTCTCCATAAACAGGAACCAGCCGCATCTTGCAGTAGACGACAGTCAATTTATAGTTTTCCCTGTTTCTCATTACATTTCTCTCCCAGGTAATATTTTTGGCATCTTATTTTTAGAAATGGGTGAGGGGGTGGAAGAAGATTATTTTAAAAAACTGAAATCTAACATATATATCACTGGAGCCATATGTAATATTAAACCTATGTGCAGTCTTAAATGAGCCTTTCACGCAGGCTCTATAGGACAGCTTTAAGAGAGTAGGCTGGGCACGCTGTGCGGCACACCTGTGGGGTGACGGCAGTACTCCGCCTGGGAGTATCACCCTCTCCTTCCTTTCGCACAGATGCAAGGGAGTGTCCAGGAAGGAGCCAGCTTTGGATCTCTGGCAGCCCTCGGCTTACTTCCGGCATTACCCTTTACCAATGTGGAATGTCAGCCAGGTTCCTTCACTTCCTGCAGGTTATATAGACTCAAGGTGTATTCCTTACTTTTCTAGTTTGATGACCAAATCCCCGACAAAGCAACTTAAAGGAGGAAAGGTTTATTTTGGCTTGTTTTTTAAAAACATTATTTAATATTTATTTTATACCCATGTGTGTCTGCCTGCTTGTATGTCTCTGTGAGAGTGTCAGATCCTCTAGAACTGGAGCTGCAGTTATGAGCTGCCGTGTGGGTGCTGGGAATTGAACTCAGGTCCTTTGGAAGAACAGTCAGTGCTCTTATACCCTGATCTGTCTCTCCAGCCCCATTTGGCTTATGATTTTAGAGAATATAGTCAGGGGGTATGTGGCAGGAATGTGGCAGTGACAGCTGGATGCAGCCTGTGGTGACAGGAGGCAGTCAGGAGGCAGGGGGAGGTGGATGCAGCCATTCTGCTTTCTTTCTTCCTTGTATTCCACCCAGGGCCCTGAAACATTCTTCCCCATTCAACCTGGGTCCTCCCTCCTCAGGTAAACCTCCCTAGGACCTCTTTCATGTATAGAGCCAAAGGTAGGTCTCCTAAGTGACTCCAAATCCTGTCAAGTTGAAGATGGAACCCAAGAAACCGGAACTTAGGTTTGAAAATCTGCCAAACTTTATGTAGCCATTGAACAGCAGATCAGGGTTTGAGACTGCGAGTGTGACTCCTTACATGTGTGACATGGTACTTCTCCATGGGACCGTCAACCATCGCTAACTGCTAAAGGCACACATTCATTAACTATGCCTGCCAGAATCATGATGATTAAGTTAACTGGGGGAGACAGCTCAGCAGTTAAGAGTTCTTAGTGCTCTATCAGGAGGACTAGAGTTCAGGTGCCAATGTCCACACTGTGCAGCTCACAAACACTGTAACTCCAGCTCCAAAGGTGCTGATGCCCTCTTCTGGCCTATTTGGGCACCTATGCACATCCATCCATCCATCCATCCATCCATCCATCCATCCATCCATCCATAGGCACAGAAGGAATGAAAGAAATTAAAAATATATCTACTTTAAATGACTATGTCAAAATGACTGTCCCTGGGTATGTGTTTGTATAAATGCATATACACACATACTTCCACTAAATAATATAAATACAGAACAGATAATAGGAATTGGTCAGATTGAGAAAGCTGTGTTTCTCTTACAACACCTTGGCCATCTGTGCTGGATTCTGGGTTATGAGTCATGCCTCACTCCTCCAGCTCCACTTGTCTGAGAGCTCATATTTGGTTGCCCATTGTGACCCTCTGTGATGACTGTCATAGTTGTCAACTGTCTAAGCTACATGTGAGATGGGGACTCTGGGCATGCCTGTGGCCAGTTATGTTAACTAGGTTAACAGAGGAGAGAAGGCCCATGGTGGGTGGCACCAGCTTTAGGTAGAGAGTGCTGGACTGTACGAAAAGGGAAAAAGGGGGGGCTGAGCAAACGCATCCCCGCGCTCTGCTTCCTGGCCGTGGACGCAATGTGAGCAGCTGCTTCAAGCTCTAGGCTGCTAGACTTTCCCACCATGATGGAGAATACTCATAACAAATCCTCCCTTTAGAGTGTTTTATCACTGCAACTGAAAAAGAAATCAGGACATCCTCAGAGCTGCTAGCTTTGAACATCCAATTGTCCCATCTGCCATGATCGAAGACTTCCAAAAGGTTCATGTTGAGCACCATGAGAACAACCCCAGAAGACTTCTAAGATTAACTGAATGCCATCTATGGCATTCTCATGATAGCCCCAGACTGGCTCTGGTCCCTGGCCTGGCTTTCAGTAGCCTTGTGACCATGGGAACGTTGTAGCACCCTCTGTTCTGCTTCCTCTATGATCAGGTTGAGTCAGGGGATATCTGAAGTCCCTTTCTGCTTTAAAAGTGTTTCAGGAGGATTGGAGAGATTGCTTGGTCAGTAATGTGCTTGCCGTGTGGGCATGAGGGCCTGCATTTGGATCCCCCAGCATCTATAGGAAACGACCATGCAGCGAACACCTATAATCAATGCAGTGAACACCTATAATCACTGGGAGGGTGGTGTGTAGACACACGGGTGGATTTCTGGGGCTTGCTGACCAGCCTGTCTAGCAGAACTGGTGAGCTCCAAGATCAGTGAGAGACTCTGTCTCAGAAATAAAATGAGGTAGAGAAGCAATTGAAGAAAGCAACTCTGGCTTTTAAATACACGTGGGCACAGACGCACATAAACGCACACACATGTCTTCCAGGCACTTTGAAGAGGCTGTGTTAACTTTTTAAGTAAACTCCCCCACCTTACAGCTTTGAGGGCATTAATTCCCAGTGGGTCTTCAATTAGGGGAAAAAAAAAGAAAGGAAGGAAGGAAGGAAGGAAGAAAGGAAGGAAGGAAGGAAGGAAGGAAGGAAGGAAGGAAGGAAGGAAGGAAGGAAGGAAGAACCCTATCAGCCAAGCAACTTCCTAGACTAACCCATCGTGCTGGACACTGCTGTCAGAGGACATCCGAGAGATCTGAAGAGAAAGGCAGCAGACACACGCTCCTTGGCGGGTTCACAGGACTTGGAGTCAATTCGTCACAGTGCCTGTGCTCATCTTTCCATATCCATGTAGCATCATAACTGGTGCCACGGACATCAGCCCCAGGATCTGTCACTCCAGAGTGGTCCCTGGTGACGCTGCTATTTGACTTGACTTCTCCGGCTCCCTTGTGGGCTTGACTGGGAAACCATTTTTATCAGCACCTGTAGGAAACGGTGAAGAAGAAACTCGGGTCTTAGCAGAAGCCTGTCACTACCCACACTTCTGCTTGAAGGCAACCTGGCAAGGCTCCCTGTGCTCGATTGCCAAGAAAGACAGCCTCTTCCTTGCTTAGGATGGATGGCCTGGTGACTAGATTTGAAAAGTCCAGTGGGTTTTAAGTCATCTTCGTCCCATGGATTTTCCTTCCTCGGAGAGACTCCAATGCCTCTGCAGAGAGAAGCAGTGCAAGATAATTCAGAAAGGGAGACTGAGGGGCTGGGGAACTGGCTCAGAGATAAAGCACTTAATGTACAAGCTGAGGACTTGAGTCTGATCTCCAGCATTTGTAGAAAAGCCAGGTGTGGTGGCACACACAACTACACCGCAGCTCTGAGGTCACAGAGAAAATTGGGTTCTAGGGACTTCCTGGCCAGTCAGCCTATATAAAGGATAAGCTTCAGGTTCAGTGACAGATTGTCTCAAGGCAAGAGGATGCCTGAAGTTGATCTTTGGCTTCTACATGTGCATGTACAAGTGAACATGCTCACACGTGTGTATATATACCACATTCACATGTATATCCATAGCCCCGTGTATTTAAATGCTTGGTCCCCCCTAGCTGGTGGAACTGTTTTGGAAGGATTAGGTGTGATCTTGTTGGTGAAGGTGAGCCACTAGGGGTTGGCTTTGAGGTTTTAGTTATTAATTATTATTATTTATTTTTATTAAAGATAGATTTATTTATTTATGTTATGTATATGAGTACACTGTTGATATCTTCAGACACACCAGAAGAGGGCATTGGATCTCATTACAGATGGTTGGGAGCCACCATGTGGTTGCTGGGAACTGAACTCAGGACCTCTGCAAGAGCAGTCAGTGCTCTTAACCACCGAGCCATCTCTCTAGCCCCAGGATTTGAGTTTTTTAAAGCCAGGTCCAGTCTCTCTGCCTCCAGCTTGTGGATCCGATGTAACCTCTCACCTACTATACCAGCCCTCTGCCTGCTGCCGTCTGCTCTCCCATACAAAGGCTTTCTTTTATAAGCTGCCTAACTATGTCTCTTCACAGCAATTCCTAAGACACACACAGATACAAGAACAGTAACTAAGACAAGGCCGCTCTTACTTGTGCAAGCTCAGTCTGTAGAAGCAGGCAGCCTGCTGGCTGTGTGTCCCTGGGAAGGCTGCTGTGCCTCTCTGGTTGAGATTCTTCCTCTGTAAAATGGGAATACCAAGAGAATCCACCTTGTGGGGCTCTACAGGAATAAGTAGGTGACTCATGATGAGGGCCGGTGCTCAATACAATGTCAACAGTGGTTACTACCATGTGAGCACTGGTCAATAAATGTCATGGCAAAAATAAACGGCAGGCATGGCTGAGGTTTTAAGTCTATGGAATCCATAGCCACCCCACACAAACTACAGGATGCTGTTGGCAGAGTCCTCTCCTAGGACCGATGAGCAAGATGAGACCAGAAGAAGAAAGCAGAGGCAGGTTGCTTGGGTTAGAATGTATCCCTCTCCTGAGCCTCCCACCCACCTTCTGTTTCTAGTCTTTGTTTATCAAACCGTAAGCTTCCTGAGGGGGGGAATATTGAGTCTTTTGCTCTCTTGGTCTCTGAGGCAAAATAAACTTTTAAACAAAGAAGTAACCTCCACCCTGCCTGCCCCCAACTGTGCCCCCGGGTTGTTGGGAAGGTGACCTCTTTTCTTCTCAGATCTTGCTTCTCTAGAGAAAATCAAAACAAGCTGCCCACATGAGGAACTTCCATTGCGGCCAGTTTGATTACTCCACCCGGAGGAAGGAGAGAGAAGATGTGAGTGGATGACAGACCTGAGAAGCATGGATCTGGGGCAGAGAGGAGCTTATGTGACACTTTCTCCTGTCCCTGTAGGCCTGGATGCCTGGTTCCGGAACTGACTGTCATAAATATCCATAATGTCACAAGTATATATAATTTTGGTGACCTAGCTACACTTAGGAAGTGGTCATTGTTCTGGAAAGTTTTAGCTGCTCAGCTCAGCATTCTAATAAATAGATGGCACAGAGAAGAAATTTAGGCTGATAAATTATTTCTGACTATCAAGGTGTCCATAGACCATTTCTTTTCTGGATTTCCCATAATGCCTAGCTTAAGATCTTGGAAATATGAACAGAGGACACTGAATACCTTTAAACATTTCTCTAATTTAAAAAGAAATTTTTTTTCTGTCTTAGTCACTGTTCCTTTGCTGTGAAGAAAAAGACACCATGGCCAAGGCAATGCTCACAAAAGAAAGTATTTAATTGGGGGCTGACTTACAGTTTAAGAGACTTAGTCCATTATCATCATGACAGGGAGTATGGCAACCATGGAGCAGTAGCTGAGAGCTACATCCTGATCAACATGCAGAAAGAGAGAGAGAGAGAGAGAGAGAGAGAGAGAGAGAGAGAGAGAGACAGAGAGAGA
>NC_034599.1:43931234-43985004 GCF_900095145.1 Mus pahari | reverse complement strand
AGAGAGACAGACAGAGAGACAGACAGAGAGACAGAGAGAGACAGAGAGACTGAGACTGGACCTCACCCCCAGGAACACACTTCCTCCAATAAGGTCATACCTCTTAATTCTTCTAATCCTTTCAAATAGTGCTACCCCCTGATGACTACCAGTATTCAAATATATAAGCCTATGGAGGCCATTCCTATTCAGACTACCGCATTCCTCTCCCTGGGCCCCATAGACTTACAGCCATATCAAACTGCAAAAACACATGCAGTACAGTTTCAAAGGTCCTCACCGTTTAAAAGTCCGAAGTTCCGTCTCTGAGACTCATGGCAATCTCTTAACTGTAATCCCCCATAAAACCAAAAAGCAGCTCACATACCTCGAACATACAATAACACAGAATACACACAGTAAGGGAACACGGACGCCAGCGTGCCTTTCTGATCGCCAACGCCTTCCAGCTTTGTTGATGGCAACACACTTCTCTCTTTTGAGCTGGGCCTGGTCTGCAGTTTTCCTTGGCAGGTCTCCCATGAGCCTGGCATCTCCAACATTTTGGAGTCTTCAACACCATCTAGGCTTTGCCTTCACGGCCTCACTCGTGTTTTCTCCTCCAGGCTAGCCCTGACATACACCTGGCCTCAGCTGCTTTCCTTAGCCCTGGAGATTGCACAACCACTTTCTTGACTTGACCCTAAAGCTAGAATCCCATGACAGAATCTGCCAGATGCTGCTATCTGATGGGGCTGGAATTTCACCTCCTCATTTAAATACATCTGCATCGGCCTTATGCTATTGATGGTTGCCCTTTCCTAGGTGAGCTTTTCAGTAATTACTTTTCAGAAGTTGGAAGCTTAGCTGGTAGGGTCTTGTCCAGAGTCACCACTCCCTTTATCCCATTTACTATTGGATTTTTCTTCTTGTTGTTGTTCTTCTTCTTTTTGGTTTTGTTTGTTTGTTTGTTTGTTTGTTTTTTGAGACAGAGTTTCTTTGTGTAGTCTTGGCTGTCCTGGAACTCACCCTGTAGACCAGGTTGACCTTGAACCCAGAGATCTGCCTGCCTCTGCCTCTTCCTCTGCCTCTGCCTTTGCCTCTGGAGTGTGGGGATCAAAGGTGAGCACCACACTTTTTATCTCCTGGAGCACATGGCTTAGCTCCAACATCACCTTTGCTGGTGCACCTTTCTCCTCCGATTGTACATTTTGTATTTCTCTTTGTCCAGTTGGCTCCTTTTCATTATGGATCTGCATAAGAGAGGTTATTAATCACTACATGATAGCGTCAATATTAAGCAGTTTTGAAATCTCTGCCCAAGCTGTGAATCCAAAAGTCTTCAACTTTGCCTCAGGCAGATTTTTTTTAGGACAAATGCAAAAAAAAAAAAGCCACATTTATTATTATTATCATCATTATTATTTAGCCAAAATAACACAAGAATGGCTTCTAGACCACTTCCTAATATTCTTCATCTCTGAAACCTCTTGATCTGTGCTGTTATAATTTGCATGGCTCTCAGCACTACTGTCTTCCATGCTCCTACTGCTCAACTGCTTTTCTAGTGCAAAGTCTCCAAGCCTTCCATAGTCTCCCAAATAAAAGCCAGGTCAGGCTTATCACAGATAAGATAATACCCTGCTCTTATCTTAGCCAATGTCCTATTGCTGTGAAGAGACACCATGACCAAGACAACTCTTGTAAAAGAAAGAATTTAATTTGGGGTTTGCTTACAGTTTTTTAAGTTTAATCAGGTACCGTCACGGCCAGGAACTCAGAGCTATATTGTGATCCACAGGCCAAGAGAGAGACTTTGGCTTAAGCATGGCCATATGACACCTCAAAGCCCAACCTCAGTGATACATTTCCTCCAACAAGGACACACTTAATCCTTCTAAATGCTTTCAAATAGTGCCATTCCTGGGAACTAATCATTCAAACATATGAGCCAATGGGGGCCGTTCTTATTCAAACCACCATGGCCGTTGACCCAGCAAGTTTTAGCTGCTCAGCTCAGCATTTTGCTAATAAATATATGACAAAAAGAAGAAATTCCGGTGACAAATTATTTCTGAATATTGAGGGGCCCAAAGAAGATCTCTTTCCAGATTTCCCATAATGTCCAGCTTAAGATCTTGTAAATATGGACAGAGAGCACTAAATACCCTAAAAGTTTTTAGAGTTAGATTTTTTTTTGAGCAGCATCTCTCTCTATAGCCCTGATTATCCAAAAACACACTATGTAGCTCAAGCTAGATTTGAATTCACAGAGACCTGCCTGCCTTTGCCACCCTAGTGCTTGAGATTAGCCTAATGACATCTTTCCTAATGACATTTCATTTTTATTATTTTTGAATCATGTGTGTCTTTGTGTATGTGCACACACATGAAGCTACCCTCAGAGTCTAGAAGAGGGGGTCAGATCCTTGGAGCTGGGGTTCTAAGAGGCTGTGAACCATTTATCATGGGCGCTGGTACTTAAACTTCAGCCATCTGCAAGAACAGTATCTATTCTTGGCTGCTAAACCATCTCTCTCTAGCCTCTGAACAGGTTTGTTTGTTTCTAAAGATAATCTCTTGTAGTCCAGGCTGGCCTTGAACACCTAATCGTCCAAACCAGTACTTCCCAGTACTGGGAATTACAGGTGTGTTCCCTCATGCTCCACACTTCTCCATTTGCCTGGCACACAGCTCTCGTGGCAGGCTGACAGGATGAGCCTCTCTGCTAGGCTAAGAGAACACTGACGTGCTAGCTTTCCTGTGAAGAGAAGCCGGCTGGGCACAGTGGGCAGATGGGAGCCAGTAGCTTCTCTGTGGAACCCCTGGTCCTGTGAGCATAATGCTAAAGGTTAATAATAATCACAACAGGCAGGCAGCCCATCCCTGCCTCCCTGTCTGGCTGAGAGGTTTACAACTTAAACTCACGGCAGAGGGAGAAATTGGCTCAATCACTTGGAGTCACGGTACATGAAGAGCCAGTTGGGCATGACCACTACTTAACTCAGGGAGCTGGGGCTGCCGCATTTACCATCCGTACACACTAATAAACATGGAATGCTACAAGGTGAAAATTAACACCACCCGCCACCCACCTGGCCTGGCTCTCCACTTGCCAGCTTGCCTTGCTCTGTACTAAACACAGAGGACCAGACTGGGAGAACAGGGCTACAATGTACTGTGCTTAACCACAAGAAAAATCCAAGAATTAAAGACCACTCTTTTGGAGGAGGTGGCAGCGGTGGTCGGGGTCTCATGTAAACCCAGGAACTTGGAACTTGGCCTCGAACTTGTTATGAGCAGTGGATGGCCTTCAACTTCTGATCCTCCTGCCTCTACCTCCCAAATACTGAACCTATAGACAAGCCCCGTTTGTACAGTTTGGGGGGATGAGACCCAAGCTTCATGCATGCCAGGCAAGCACTTCCAGCTGAGCTACATCTCCAGCTGCCTACTTCATTCATTTAAAAAGTATTAATTTGGGGCTGGTGAGATGGCTCAGTGGGTAAGAGCACCTGACTGCTCTTCCGAACGTCCGGAGTTCAAATCCCAGCAACCACATGGTGGCTCACAACCATCCGTAACAAGATCTGACGCCCTCTTCTGGAGTGTCTGAAGACAGCTACAGTGTACTTACATATAATAAATAAATAAATCTTTAAAAAAAAAGTATTAATTTAAATGTGTGTATGTATGTATGTTGTATGCAATGTACGTATGTTGCATGTAATGTACGTATGTATGTTGTATGTAATGCATGTATGTTGTAGGTAATGTATGTAATGTATGTTGTATGGTATGTATGTTGTATGTAGTGTATGTGTGTTGTATGTAATGTGTGTATGTTGTATGTAATATATGTATGTAAAGTATGTACACATGTGTGTATGTATGTATGTAGGTGTGCACACCTAAGTTCATGCATGTGCACCATATACATGAGTCCTCTGAGGCCAGAGGAAGCTTCAGATGTCCTGGATCTGGAGTTACAGAGGGTTATGAGCCACCATGAGGTTGCTGGGAATGGAACCTGAGTCCTCTGGGTGAGCAGTACGTGCTCTTAACCACTGAGCCAGCTCTCCAGCCACAACTTCATTATTTAAACAAGGCGTAAACTAGACAATGTGGCACACACCAATAATCTCAGTATTTGGCAGGCAGAAGCAGGAGAATCACTGCAAGTTCAGGGCCAACCTCGACTCCATGGTGAGTACCAGGTCAGCCAGGGCGACATAGCAAGGACTGCTTCTGAACGAAAACCAACAACCAACCAACCAACCAACCATAAAACAAAAACAGGAGAGAAAGAAGCATTTAACATTTACCAGCTCCAAGAGCTTACCTTAAACTCTCCTACCAGAATGTTTGATAGGGGTAAGCAAAGAGAAGCCTGGCACCATTGCTAATAATAAATATCTAGTGTTCATTTCTTTTAGTGCTGGACTGGAACTCAGACCCTGGCCTGTGTAGGTGAGTGTTTCCCCACTGAGCCCTGGTTTTGTTTTTGGAATGAGGTCTCACTAAGTGGTCCAGGGTGGTTTTAAACATCTCCACCCCAGACATCCTCCTATCTCAGCAAGGGGCTATAGACAGGCAGTACCTGGATAGCTTTCAGATCTTTGAGCATCCTCCCAGTGACTTTAGTGGAGTGGACTCCATGATGTTCCACAGCTTCCAGGTGAGAATTTTGCAGTGTAAGCTTCACTCAGATCCTGTGTGGTGGATACGGTACTGAGTCCCTCTTACTAGAACGGAACCTAAGGATTTAGCTTCCTCTTGTCCTCATGGCTCTGCTTCTGAAATATCTGTGCCATAGGGGTCAGGTCACAGATCAGAAAAGACAACGGAGAGCTCTAAGCAGAAGTGTTTTTATGGGCCAGTTCTGCATATACTCATGAACTCACTTCATCTATCCTCCAACTTGCCAGCTAAACTCTGGAGCTGGGAGAGGGTACACTGAGCAGAACTGAGACCTGGCCTTCTGGAAGCTTCCAGTGAAGGGGCTGGTCAGAACACACACTGGGCAGTCCAGATACAAGGCAGATGCTGGGGAGAATGATAACAAATGTCCAGACAGTGCAAAGGGGCTCACAGAAGAGGGAGAGGCAGAGAACCAAGAGTCTGGCTTGGAGCCCACAACAGTCTCTGCTCTGGGGCATTTCCCAGACTCCCACCCACTCTGCACAGAGGGCAGTACAGTGCACTGTTCTCCAGGCAAAAACTCTGAGAATTCTTTTATGTCATCTCAAAAACCGATACAAACTTTAATTTCTAATTTATAGTATAGTAGCATTTGTTTTGTTATAATTTTAAGATAATTGGCTTAAATTACCAGTCGCTAAACAACATAACTTCATATTTCTTATGGTTTGTGAAACCCTGACATATACAGGCAGTCGTGAGCTGTGCCACATGGGTGTTTGGAATGGAATTCTGGGTCTCTGCAGGAGTAGCAAACATGTCTTCTTTCTTTTTCTTTTTTTCTTTTTTTTTTTAAAGAGATTTATTCATTTTTATCTTATGTGTGTGAATGTTTTGCCTGCATGTATGTCTGTATACCATGTATATGTCTGATGCTCAGAGCGGTCAAAGAATAAGGTAATGGAGTCCCTGGAACTGGAGTTATAGGCAGTTGCAAGCTGCCATGAGCATGCTGGCAACCGAACCCAGATCTTCTGGAGGACTAGCCAGTGCTACTCTGCACTGTGACACCTCTCCAGCCCCCGAGGAGCTGGGAACCAACATCTGCATGGGCAAGCTGGAGAGTTAAATGGCTGCCTGCTGAGAGTGGAACACCTAAAACTGTGACATGGTTCTTTTCCTCCCTGGTTCCCAGCAAAGTAACAGAGAGTTTTGTTTGTTTTAAAGGCCCCGTTTCCCCAGTGAAAACTTGGGGGTTAATTTTCAGCACGGTGCCTGGGGACCGAGTGGTGGGACTCTCATTACCTATAATGGGAGTCATACCGATTCCCTCTGTGCGTGCTATATGGAAAATGCACCCCTCGGTAGCTACAAAATTTTGGTTTTGAAATTGAGGCTGTCTTTCTCAACACAAAGCAGATTTCTAGAAACACCCAAAGCTATCCCGTGTTGGCCTGAGGCCCGCGTGAGTTTGTGTGTAAGGAAGAAAATGCTTCTCTCTCTCTCTCTCTCTCTCTCTCTCTCTCTCTCTCTCTCTCTCTCTCTCTCTCTGTGTGTGTGTGTGTGTGTGTGTGTAGCCCCTCGCCGAGCAGCAACATTAAAACATTGCACCTTGTAGCTGGCGGCAGTAGTTGCTGTATCTCACCCCAAAGCTTTGTTGGGAACCCTATAAACCTGGCACACAATGTGTGACACCCAGTGAAATGCTGCACTTTCCCATAATAACCTGAGCCCCACTGCCTATCATTAAGGGACCTCTCTTATTAAACATCTCTCTTTTTTAAATGGCTGCCATCATCTGGTCCCAGTGTACATTAAATCCCATTATAATTATAAACACACTTTACCATAACATCCCTTGCAGATCTCATCCACACTGCCTACCCCCTCAGGGCATCTTTGCACTAATAACAACTCAGATTTGCTATTTGAGTTGACAACATTAGGCCCCCAACACCATTTGCAATATGCTGGGTAGAGAAAGCAAAGAAAACTCTTTCTTGTCCTCAATCACAAAGATCTTGGGGGGTCACAGTGACCCCCCAAAGCTGCTGGCGCTAAAAAAAAAAAAAATCCCTTCTTTGAAAAGTTCTGTAGTCAGGCGCATTAGTCCATGGAGGATATACAGCGAGACCCTGTCTCAGCCACCTAGTGATTCCTATAGATGCCAGGGAGGGCGTCCTCGGTAGCTAGAAGAGATGCCTAAGTTTGCAGTCTCCACTGTTCAGTGCCTGGTGATGGAAGAAGGGTGATGGAAATGATCAGATTGGCTTTCCTGAGCCTAAAGTACTGGAACATACAGGTCCCCTCAACACTTGGCCCTTTGATTTTTTGGAAGGTGTGTCTCGTGATGTTGGCACACTACAATTAGTGTTGGCGGTGGTAGGGCATCAAACCCAGAACTTGATGTTTGCTAGTGAAGAACTCTGAAGTAAACTGTATCCTCAGCCCAAAGAATTGAGACTTTCATTTCACATGCATGTCAAACACTCAAGCTCTTGAGTGTCTCTTAGATGATTTACGGTCATTCAAAACTCCCCTCCAATAGTCTGAGGTCCTGGGAAGGCAGGAAAATGCAGGAAGCATTATGCAAAAGTTAGAGTCACTTTTGCTGGTGCACTGCTATTAGCCCTGTCTGTCAACAGAGAAAGACAAGGAAACTAAAAGATCTTGGTTGTTTCTTTCATTTCTTTCAGTGGAGTCTAGGTGATTTAGGCATGAAGAACGGAGCTGTGCTATTACATGTTGTGATTCAAAGCATCATGTTGGATGTGAACAGTCTCTGAGCCTCAGGTTTCTTTCTTTCCTTCTTTCTTTCTTTCTTTCTTTCTTTCTTTCTTTCTTTCTTTCTTTCTTTCTCTTTCCTTCCTCCTTCCTTCCTTCCTTCCTTCCTTCTAGATTTATTTATTTATTTATTATATGTAAGTACACTGTAGCTGTCTTCAGATGCACCAGAAGACCCCATTATGGATGGTTGTGAGCCACCATGTGGTTGCTAGGATTTGAACTCAGGACCTTCGGAAGAACAGTCTCTTAACTGCTGAGCCATCTCTACAGCCCGAGCCTCAGGTTTCTTATCTCCCCAAATGAGGATGGTCATGGAACATCAACAGGGTTGTTAGAAGGACTAACTAAAACAAGGCAGGTGACGTGTTAAGATTTTCAGGGAATGCTCTGAATGTATTACCCCCACCACCTCCTTCTTATATGTTTCTCTCAGACAGGATGTGCTTTTCCACTAGCTGAGCTTGGAGAGGCTCCATGGCTGGGAGGGACGGAGGAAAAGAGGAGGTGAAGAAATGAGGAGATTTGTGGTGGAGTTCCGTCCAATGGTTAGCTCACCCCTGTTTCTGCTTTTATCATGACTAAGACTGAGGCCTCTTGCATTTTGTCAGAAAATCTTAAATCAAGGTCCTGTGTTTTGTTTTGTTTTTGAGAGAAGGTCTCTCTCACTTGGGTACCTGGGGCTGGCCTGTAACTCACATTTTGACTGGTCTCTGTCTCCATAGTGCTGGGATAAAGGGAAAGCACTATTGTGACCAGTGGACTTTTTCACTTTTTTAGGAGCTGATTTTTCCAGTCTCCCTACTACATCTTTGAAGAAAAAAACCGAAACAAAACAAAACCCCAAAAAACCCAAAGTGGGGGTGTGCAGGGAGATATGTCTTTTGATTTTTCAACTCTGCTTGGATTTAGGCCTTACCATATGAAATCTCTCAACTGGGGACTCTCATTGCTTTCCAGGATCCAAGGACACAGCTCTGGCTATAAATGGTGCTGGTTTGGGAGTGGGGGCTACTGCTGCTTTATCTGGGCCCAATAAACCTTATCAAACTGCTGTGCGGCCAGCCTTCATTGCTAAGTGGAAATGCTCTGGAGCCCAATGCTGGCACTCAGCCCACAGCCTCGCCTGCCTTCTCCCTTTCTGTTACCTTCCCCACCTCTTAAATCTAAGCATTACTCTCTCTTTAACACTTCCTAACAAGGGCTGGGCTCTTTAATGGGCAGAGTTTATGAAGCAAGTGAGATTTTCACATAGAGTGAGTATGGTTGGCGTTGGGGGAAGGCCAGGGTCAGGCAGGAATTGTTCTTTCGTGTCCATTGTGTCTACGGATTCTCTTTCTCTGATTTGAGGATTAATGGGAGAATAGGATCAGAGGTTAATCGTGTGCCTCTCCGGTGACTGCTGGAGAGAGGGTGGTAGGTGGATGTGGATCCTAGGTAGCAAGCCTTCTTTAGACAGGAACTCAACAAACTCAGTGCTCTATTCCCATGGCCAGGCATTCACGGGTGTCTTTCCTGCTCCCTTCAGCTCATCCACTCTTGCTTTCTTTATAGATGGCAGTTCCTTCTTAACATCCTCAAATCGCCTTCTTCTTACAGAGGGTTCGCCTTAACTTGAAAGAATCAAGTAGCCTTTACACAAGGTTGCTTTTTTGTTGTATACCAACTGACTGGGGGTGGGGGAGGAGGAGAAGGAGAGATCTCGCCTTGCCTCATCTCATTGCCTATGAGAGGGTAACTCAATTGTAGTTTTCTTCCTTCACTTCCCAGTGCTTCGTTCTGCGGACTTCTCTCTCCCACTGCTAATCTGAGAACAGGGAGTAGTGTCACTTGTTAGGATGCCTTGTTATTATAAATGACCACCACGTTAGCAGCCCCCCCCCCCGTGCTGAACCGTATGTGAGCTTTGCCACCTGGTCTTCGTGGGTTTTTGTCTCCATTCACCGCCCACTTCCCTTCTCCTTTAGCTCCTGGGGAATCAAGATGCGATTCTGTGGGTCCTGTGGGAGATCCGTGGTAAGCCAAGGACACAGCATCCCTAAACTGAAGCTTGGAACTAAGATCTTAGGACTGGAGGGTGGGGCTGTGTGGGTGACTTTCTGAGACCCCTGGGTGGCGCTCTCCACCACACCCCCAACAAAACTGCGCTGAGGCTTTTGACAGAGGCCAGAGCTCAGAAAAGTACCTTCCAACCCCAATTCCCTGCCCAGCTTCGTGTGGAAAGGAGGAGATGGAGCTTTCCGCGGGTAGAAGGAGGAAAAATTTTTCTTTGGTCTCTTTACCCTACGGTTTGTCATCTCAAGTAAGCCCTTTAAAATGGGCCAGCCGCTGAGGGAAGAAAGGACTCTGGAGCGGCCCAGCGCTCTTCCAAGCTTCCAGTTGCTCCGGAAGGCTGAGCTGGGCTAGGTGCAGGATCTTCAGAACTTTCCATCCAGGTTCCTGGGGCCGGGGAAGATGGGGGGAGGATGCCCGAGATTGGGAGTGAGAAAGTATTACTACTCAGGCCTTCGCATCACAGTGTGCAACGATCTAGATAGCAAAACCAAGGTGCTGCCTCCTGCCAGATTTCTACTGGCCCCTCTGGATTATCTGGCCAAATCCCACGAACTCGAACGCTCAACCCTGCGGACGGGCATGAGAGGCCTGGTTTAGAATTGGGGAAGCGACCCATTTAAAGCTAGTGTCTAGGGTAAGGGAGGATGCAATCCGAATCCAGAGAAAAGGTGAAAAGACAGATGTCACACACTGAACTGGTGCAAATAATAAAAAACGGGACAAAACTGCGCTCTTGAGCACCGGAGTTGGGGGAGTAGGGGTCGCGGGATAAACCGCATGCCCAGTGGAAATGAAAAACCTGGGGCTAAAGTGGGAACCGCTTCTCCCTCATATCCTTCTGAATCCTTGGGGATTGCCAGTTCCTCCGCGGCTCCTCTTCCTTGCAACCTTTTGCCCTCTCCACCTAGCCACGAGCAGTAGCCACTGGCGCCCGGGCAGCAGCTAGATGTCAGGAGAAGCCCGGAGCGCCGAGCGCTGGGAAGGGAGGGGAGCGCCCGGGAAGGGAGGGCAGGGCTGGGAGAGCGCACGGGCTCTGCCAGGGCGGGGGTGGGGCGGGGTGGGCGGGCCAGGGCCGGCCAGGGGGAGGGGAGGGGGCAGCTGTGGGCAGGGAGCCGGGCTCGGCCGCCAGCACTAAAGATGGAGAGGCGCCGGGGCCTCGCAGGGGAGGGGGCTCGGCGTTGACGTGGGACGCGGCGGAGGCGCCGCAGCCGGTGGTGATTTGCTAACCTAGCGGCAGAGAGGAGTTAAGGGTGACGAGAGCGGGTACTGCGAACTGCCGGGCGATGCCGCCGCTGCCGCCGTGAGATCCGGAGCAACAGTTCCCCAGCAACACCCCTTCCCCGATCCAGGCACACCCCTAACCCCCCAGGCACGCACACCCACCCCAAGCTCCAGGCTCCGTAAGCGGTAAGTGTATGTGTGTAGGGAACCCGGGAAGGACTCGCACCGCCCAGCGACCGCCTCCCGCCAGGGCGCCCTGGGGCGGGAGAGGTTTAGGCGGGTGGTGCTAGCTTTGGCCACTCGGCCGGCCGCTGGGCTCGTGCGGGGTTCTTTGGTTGCTGCAGCAGCAGCAGCGATCGCCGGTGCCCGTTGGGGGTCAGCTAGAAAGCGGAGCCGAGGCTGTCAGCTTGGACGCAGCTGCTTCACCAACCTCCTTCTCCGGGCACGGTCCGGTCCGGTCCGGGTGAGAGGTGGCAGGCCGGGAGGTCTGCCAGGGCTGCGGGCGCGTGTAGTCGGGGACTGGGTGTCTTTGTACAGGCAAGGGCTGGCGGAGGAGCAGAAAGCCTGTGGGTGCTCATATGTATGCGGACCGGTGCGCTTGGCGTGCGATAGGATTGTGTCTTATTTATTTGTGTTTATTTGCTGGCGAGCTGGGGAGCTAGAACCCGAGGAAGCAAGGAGTGAACCTGGGGGGCGGGTGGGAGGGGACTGGTACCCGCTCGGGTTTTGTTTTCTTTAGAGAAAACGTGGTGGGATTTTTTTCCCCCTTCTCTTTGATTGGACTTGATGCCCTCTTTTAAGGAGAGAGGGACGCTTCGGAGAGACTCTGGCACTCCGGGTCCTCCTCGGCTCTCGGTGGGAACGGCCCGTGGAGCGGGAGCTCGCTGTGCGCTCCCGGCCGCACACGGTGGGTTCCCAGCTTGCACCTGATGCATTCGGGATGTCTTTCCCACCCTGGCGCGCTGCAAGCTTGTCCAGCCCCTCGCACGCTCCCGCACGCGCTCGAAATGCGCACGATTCTGCCAGCCAGCGGACCCCACCGGAATGCACAGGAGCGCACCGCTGCAACCAGCTCGCCTCCGCCCCGCCACGCTCCCAGCGTGTCTGACTCGGGCACGCCGGCAGCTGGTGCGGGAGGTCGGGGACCCTGCTGGTGGCTTCCCGGGGATCCGGATCTTGGGTGGAAGGTGGAGGACCCAGAGATCTCTTCTCACTTGGCCTTCCACCACTCGCCTCGGGGCTTTTGTGCATCCTTTTCTCCCCCGGGGGGTTGCGCCGCCCGGCCGGCCTAGCAGCGGCGACCAACCCTCTCGGACCTTCTCCTTTCCCCGGTCTCTTTCACTTTCCCCCCTTTTCTTAGTTCTGTTCCCTTTCTTCCAGGCACCTGACTACTGGGGAAAAGTTGCTTTTCCAAGTTTGCCAAAGTCCTATGCAAGTCTCTGCGGGGGTCTCTGGGAACAAGGGGTGTATTGCGCCATCGATCCTCGGAGCTCTGGCGGGTTAGCGCTGGCTTTGCCCAGAATCGGCTGATCGCTGCACCTAGCGACAGTCGGATCGCGGGTGCGGAGCCGCCGGTTAAGGAGAGGGCACCTTGATTTCCCTCAAGGCCCAAAAGGCTCCTTTGGGGGAAGGTATTCGGGCAGCGAACCTTCTTTATTTTGACTTCTCCCCCTTAGTTCTCCAAATCTCTGATCTCTCCCGGAAAGCACACCATGTTCATGAAGCTTTTGATGAATGGATATCTCACTGTTGTTGGTGCCCTCCGTTTCCACTTCGGGGTGGGCAGTAAGAGTGGCCAGCCACTACTGTGAACTCTCCTGCATGAGCTTTGCACCTAAGAGTCCTTAAGACTCCTGTTGAGGGTGAAGGCAGGCTCTGTGAAGAGTGGCTGAGAGCCTAGCTCTCTCCACCCTCTCCCCAGGCTGTGGGAAATGTTGGCTAGAGAGGGACAGAGGTTGGGACCTTATCCCGTTAGGTCTTTCTGCCTATGTTCCCAATGGCTGTTCGGAGTTGGGAGCCTCTCACCCATCCAGAACAGGTTCTGGGAGAAGCCTTTGTGTTCCAGCCCTGTCTTCCCTTCCTTTTGGGCTTAACTCACGCCAGAGATGCTGGTGCCAATGTCACTTATAGAACTGTATTCAGTGTCAGTTTTTCTCCTTGTCGCCGGGCTTGCCAACACCTGGGAGGCATCCAGCCTGGTGTGCACCCTCAAGGCTGTTGGGAACATACCCTCCTATGGTGTTACCACTTTCTCATTTTAGAGCGTTCTGTCCGTTGGGGGGCTTGTGGGCTGGGAGTAAAAGAGGAGGCCGTAGCCTCTTGTATAATTTTATGCACATACACGCACACACACACACACACACACACACACACACACCTTGGACACATACAGCAACGTTAAAGAACTTGTTAAAAATGACTTAAGGTAGAATGTGATGTGGTGGGTGTCGGGGGGAGGGGAGTGTGGTGTGGTGTGGTGTGGTGTGTTTGTCACAGCCTAAGTATGGGCCTGCCAATCCTGTGCGGCCCTAACTTCAGAGTGCAAGGACAGAGGCCATAGAAACCCCCCGGATGATGGAGAGGAGACGTGCCTAGGATGACTAGGAGAAGACAACTTCATGGCCAGCAGATCGGGGACCACCATCATGTTTAACAGCCCTGGCTAGATAGATCTGGTTGTCTCCTAAGGCCAGTCTCTGTGAGCCGGAACTAGAAAAACATTGTTGAAGATGAGAGCTTGACGATGCCATAGGGGGTGGACAGGAAAGCCGAACGCTTAGGTTGACTAAAGGAAGGGGTTGAAAACTCGTTACTTTTAAGTAAGTTTGTAAGCCTCATGGTGGACACTGGCCTTACCCTGGAAGGCTCTGCTCTCAGGCTTGAAGAATGCCTAGGATTCATTGCTATCTTCAGTTCATTTATCCAATGGATGTGTGCTTCAGAGCCGTGGGGGAAAGCATATGGGGAACCATAGACCTTCCCTTTCCTCTCAGCACCCTGGGCTTGTTGGAAAGGATGATTCTACCTTTCTAGGAAGCCCACTCCCCTTCCGCTACCCCTCCCCTGCCCCCAAGCATCTTTCTGGGGTAGAGGCATACTGTAGCCTTTGAATTTTTATTTTTAAGGGACACTGGGGGAAGTTGTCACTCGTTCACTCCTTTCGTCTTCTCTTCTCTTCTCCAGTCCCCTCTGCTGGCCCCGGAGTCTACCCTGCCCCACCTTGCAGAGCAGAGAAGGAAAGAGAGCCCCATGCCTGAGCCCAGGGGAGCATCATGGATCTGACAAAGATGGGGATGATCCAGCTTCAGAACCCTAGCCACCCCACGGGGCTGCTGTGCAAGGCCAATCAGATGCGACTGGCCGGGACTTTGTGTGATGTGGTCATCATGGTGGACAGCCAGGAGTTCCATGCCCACCGGACGGTGCTAGCCTGCACCAGCAAGATGTTTGAGATCCTCTTCCACCGAAACAGCCAGCACTATACTCTGGACTTCCTCTCACCAAAAACCTTCCAGCAGATCCTGGAGTACGCCTACACGGCCACGCTGCAAGCCAAGGCAGAGGACCTGGATGACCTGCTGTACGCAGCGGAGATTCTGGAGATCGAGTACCTGGAGGAGCAGTGCCTGAAGATCCTGGAGACCATCCAGGCGTCCGACGACAATGACACAGAGGCCACCATGGCTGACGGTGGGGGCGAAGAAGAAGAGGACCGTAAGGCTCGATACCTCAAGAACATCTTTATCTCGAAGCATTCCAGCGAGGAGAGTGGCTACGCCAGTGTGGCTGGACAGAGCCTCCCTGGGCCCATGGTGGACCAGAGCCCCTCGGTCTCCACCTCTTTTGGTCTCTCAGCCATGAGTCCTACCAAGGCAGCGGTGGACAGCTTGATGAGTATAGGGCAGTCACTCCTGCAAGGAACTCTTCAGCCACCTGCAGGGCCCGAGGAGCCCACACTGGCAGGGGGTGGGCGGCACCCTGGGGTGGCTGAGGTGAAGATGGAAATGATGCAGGTAGATGAAGCCCCTGGCCAGGACAGCCCTGGGACCGCTGAGTCTAGCATCTCAGGAGGGATGGGGGACAAGCTTGAAGAGAGGAGCAAAGAGGGGCCTGGGACCCCGACTCGAGGCAGCGTCATCACCAGTGCCAGAGAGCTGCATTATGGGAGAGAGGAGAGTGGTGAGCAGCTCTCGCCTCCTGTTGAAGCTGGCCAGGGACCCCCTGGGCGGCAGGAGCCCCTGGCACCCCCAGTGGAGAAGCATTTGGGCATCTACTCGGTGCTGCCCAACCACAAGGCCGATGCTGTGTTGAGCATGCCGTCTTCAGTGACATCTGGTCTCCATGTGCAACCTGCCCTGGCAGTCTCCATGGACTTCAGCACCTATGGGGGTCTGCTGCCTCAGGGCTTCATCCAGAGGGAGCTGTTCAGCAAGCTGGGTGAGCTGGCTGTGGGCATGAAGGCTGAGAGCCGTCCTCTGGGGGAGCAGTGCAGCGTGTGTGGGGTCGAGCTTCCAGACAACGAGGCCGTGGAACAGCACAGGTAAGCCCCTGCCGCAGCAGCCCTGTAACCATGCTCTGGCTCGCAGAATGTTTCTTTATGCCTGGACTATCCTGAATCTGGGGACCTGACTCCTTTGTGTTCCTTGAAAAACCACACCAAACCATTCTTCCCAGTATCGAGGCATAGGAGGGCACGGTTATTTTCAGAGGACAGTGAAAAGAAATGGTGCCTGTCGGTAACATCAGGGAACTCATGGGATCAGCCTGTAGGCCCTCCTTGCCATTTTGCTTTTGGGCTTCCATCTGGCTTTCCTGTGGTTTGGACTACGCTTTTGTTTTGCCTAGAGTGACTGTTTAATAATAAAGTAATGAGAAAAAGGGCAGAAAGTGGGGTTCAGGCTGAGGGTCTCCTCTGACCTGGATCTAGCCATGGTATCAGACTAGCTCTTTTTTCCCCCCCACTGTTGGCAGCCTATGATGAAAGCAGGGTTGGTTATTGTTTAAGTCCCGTTTGTACCCATAAGTCTCCAGTGTCTCTTCCGACAGACACATTGCGAGGCAGAGAAAGCTTTAGTTAAATTCAAGGAGAAGAACTCATGTAAGAGTTTTGGTCTTACAGCCTGTACAGCCTCTTCTCATGCCATCTCTTATCATAAGGGCTAGCCTTGGCTGCCCTCTGGCTTCCGGTTTCATCTTTGCAACTCCCTTCCCACTTTTGAGTCCTTGTGATACGTTTGGTTCAGGACTGATGCTTCACCTGGAGTTGCACCTTTGTTACAATATCTCCCAGAGGTAGGTAGTGACACAGGGAAAATGCTGCGACTGAGTCCCACCAAGGGAGGAAGATGCAAAGTGCGTGATGGTTCCTTGTAGCTATCCAGTGAAGAGGAGGACCCTTCCTGCACAACAGGTTGGCCAAGAGGAGGGAGTCAGCATTGGATTTGCCTTTTCTGTTTGCCATAAGCTATAAGCCCATCATTTTCGCCCTTCTTCCCTGAGTTGGGCCAGTTGCGCCCACAAATCTGGTTTTCTGTTGTTATGGATGCTAAGTTTTTACATAACTTCCGGCTGGCCGATTTGCTGACCTTGGATGGATTTTCCACTTTCGTGTGCACCCTTCCTCCTCCTCCATTCCTGTTGCTCATTTAGGTGGGGGAACTTGAGGGGGTGGGAAACCGATATAATCACCTCTAGCCGCAGCTTGCTCCGGAAGCTTCCTGATCGGCCGAGCTGAGCTGTACCTTATGGAAAGTGGCACTCAGCTAAAAAAGTAACCATTTCTTTTTCCAGAGAGTACAGAAAACAACTGCGGATATGTGTCTTCTTAGTACTTGACCTGCTCAGAAAATAGACTGATGAAATTGTGCTTGTTTTTGCGTACGCTTTCCTTAAGAGGAAACCCCCTCTGAACCTTGACTAGATAGGTCTATCATTCCGGATGTGAACGTGCTGTGGAAAGGGGGGTTAATGTGGAACGTCACTTTTTAAGGTCAGTTTTGGGGTGTGTGGGGGGGCTAGAGAGAGCTCTGTTGGTAAAGTGCTTGCTATGCAAACATGAGGACCTGCATATGTAAAAAGCCATGCACACCAACAAAAAAACCAAATTCAGCAAAATGCAGCTGCAGTCATAGCCCAGGGGAGGTGGAGATAGACTTGAATCCTGGAACTGTCACCAGTCAGCCAAATTCACAAGCTCTAGTGTGTGTGTGTGTGTGTGTGTGTGTGTGCGTGCGTGTGCGTGTGTGTGTGTATTTTTCTGGCTCCCATAAGCACACACACACACACACACACACACACACTCACAAATAAAGTATTTTTTATCTGATTTTTTTTTTGAGGAAAATTTAACTTATTTGATTGAGACAAGGTCTTACTCCATAGTCCTAGCTAGCCTGGAACTGGCTATGTAGATCAGGCTAGTCTTGAACTCATAGAGGCCCATCTGCTTCCTGTCTCTTAAGTGCTGGGGTTAAGGTTGTGTACCACATGCCTGGCCTTTTATGGGGTCTTAAATCTCCCAAACCTTCTTACAGAACCAAGAATTTTCAATGAGTCCATGTACGTAGTTTTCTTTGTACTCAAGAAGGCCACAAAAGATGTAACTGTCCTGAGAGTTCTGGGTTCTCCTGTGATGGGTCCCTAATGGAAAGAAAGGAGGGATGGCTGAGCTGTGTCTGAGCAGCCATGTGCAGGGGTGGGCATCTGTAGTTGTTCTTTGAGCCCCCTGAGCTCAGTCTAAGGGTTGATGCTGACTGAAGTGACACCCAAAGTCCCTGGGGCTTTGGCCACCATCTGGTCACCATGAAGGTGAAGAACTGCTTATGTGTCCTTCATTCTATTCCAGCCTTATTCCTGTATCTCACCGTTGGCTCTGGACCCTCATGTGTGGGGTCCCGAGCAATCCTGTGTGTTGGAACCCTTGCGAGGTGATGTAGACTGTGTCCCTGTCCTCATTAGCTTCTAACAGTGAGTCTTGATTCTGGAGTTCTTGCTGCCACACCATGTGCTTTTGACTGAGGGTGGAAGTGAGTCTTTCATCCTGAGCAGCTAGATCTGGTGCCAGACCCCTCCGTGATAAGTTCTGAGGTCCAAGGACGTCAGGAGAGGGAGAAGATATTTCTCCGCGTGTGCAGCCCCGGCTACCCCTGGATAGATATACTTCGTGGGAGGCCTTTGCCGACCTCCCTCCAGGCACCTGGATTAATGTACCACCTCCCCATTTCCCGCTGTTCTGTGCCTCACCCCCCTCCCACCCATCATCAATCTGAGACATGTTCAGTGGAAGAATAGTCATCACAGCCACGGGAGCAAGCAGAAAGGCAAGATTGAAAAATCAGATGCCAGGAAGCTGTGGAGTTGGCCAGGATCCCGACAGGGAGGTCTATGATAGGGTACAGGCTGCAAGGTTCATTTTATTTAAAGCCATCAGGTTAGTGTGTTGGTGCAGATGAAGCATCTGGCATTTATTCTTGCTCGGGGAAGAAGAAAGGGCAGGGTACAGAGAAGCAAGGCAGGAAGGGGCTTGTTGGTTATTGAATTACATCCATAGGTTTCTCCATAACTTGATCCCAACCTGGGGTACCCTGAGGGGAACACCTCTTGGATGGACAGAGGGGTAATGAAACTTTGGGGTGTGTGTGTCATGATCCCTGGATCAAATGGTAGGATATCAAAGAAATAAGGAAGGAAGGAAGGATGGGTGGATGGATGGATGGATGGATGGATGGATGGAAGGAAGGGGATACCAGACAGAGACACCACTTGGATAAATCTGGTGGACTTAAGTGACAGAACCTGAAGGAAGAAGCCAGTGAGAAGACACAGTTGAGCAGCAGTCTTCTCCAATGTTTGGACCCCTGGGTCTTTCCCAGTAAACCATAATAAAAGGACAGTGTATAGAGGGGACCCTGTCGGGCTTCTGGAAGATGGGACTCTCCTGCCTTTTTTTCTCCTAAAACCTGGAGCAGTTATGCCTGTGGCTTGGTGTGGGTGTGGTCTAGGATCCAGCTTGGGGCTTGGTTTGGGTGTGGTCTAGGATCCAGCTCACCTGAATCAGATGCTCCTGACCCTTCCCAACCTTACTCGGTTGTCAGTAACATTACACGAGCAGCGGAGTTGACCGGTGTGGAGACGCGGTGGTCGGTTCTCATTTATGGCTGTGTCTGCCTAACTCCCAGGACCGCTTTGATTGCATTTTGGCCCCTTGGTGCTGTAGAATCAGAGCGAGGCCTGGATCTTCTATAGGGTTCTCTGCTGTATCAAATACTGACCAACCCTCAGGACAGCTCAGTGGCTCTGCCACTCCTATTCAGTTCTGGAAGGGAGGTTCAGACATCAAGGGATGGTCTTGGCTGGTTTCCTGAACCTACTTGTGGTAGAGCCCTTCCCCCAAACTTTCTGGGGCCCGCTTTAGAGCATACGAGCCGTGTTATGACCCATCCTGGATGGGATGTTGGGGCTCCGTTTGCTCAGCTTGGCCTCACTCACATGGCAGACACTGTTTTCAGCAAGGGACCATGAAGAGGGTCCTATGGCCATGAGCAGTTTGATTTTAGAGAAGATCTAGTGTACCCCAGCTAGCTTTGAACTCACTATGTATCTGAGGATGACCTTTTTTGAACTTCCGATCCTCCTGTTTCTGCCTCCTGAATGCTGGGAATCTCAGGTGTTTTATGTGGTGCTGAGGGTCAGATCCAGGACTGTGTATACTAAGAAAGCACTCTGGCAACTGAACATCCCTCCCCGCACTGTGACCTTGGAACTCCTGGTGGTTCTCCTGCTACAGCATCCCAGGTGCAAGATCTGAAGTCTGAGCTCCCATGCCTGACTCCCAGGCACCTCTGAGGTAGCACCAAGTTCCGTTTGGAACAGGGCAAGCTGTGGAGAGCCACAGCAGCCATGTGACGCTCTACTGACAGACTGACAGACTTTCTCCTCACTCTTCTGAAGGTGGGGGTGGGGCTGGCAATCGGGCTCTGTGATTACAAAGTGGGAGAGGCTCTGAAAGCTAAAAGGTTTTGTGTAAGTTTGTAGCAAACTCATTTAGTGGCAAAAGCTGATGCGGGGCTATATTTAGCCTGCTTTATTTTGCATATTCATATGTTTTGCTGCAAAAATATTAATGTGTTTGATTACAGAGTGCTGCCCTAGATGCCACTGGAGCTGGTAAACACAGGTCCCGATAAGGCTAACATCTGCACAGTTCTGATTTCTGAAGCACCCAGGGGGTTTGGGTAAGGGATCATGAGCTAATATCAAGCTCCCCCTCCCCCAACTTAGAGATAAGGAAAGAGGTGAATGGAGGAAGTGACTTGCTGATGGCCACACAGCTATAAATGGTCAAGGCCGGGCTCTCTGCTTGCCATCTTGTTCCTGAGCCTTGGGCACACTGCAGCAGTCCTTATAAGCACACACACGGTGCTGTTCTGATTCAGCTCCATCTGACCTAGTCTTTAGGTACCAGCACCATCCCTAAACTGCCAGGGTTGGAGGCTTCAGCCATCTTCCTTGACGTCAGTTCTAAAGGTCAGGTGTCTCCAGGCTTTGCTTAGTAGCTATTTACAGCTACTATGTCATTCACAGATTTGCCCCAGTCCTGTCCAAGCCCATTTCTGTTTCCAGGAAGTATCCTTGGGGGGGGGGGGAGATACCTGATTCTGTTCCTAACTTCCTGGGCTTCTGGAAGCCTGGTCTTTTGGAGAGGTTTGAGGCTGTGTAAGGGTGTAAGATGGTTTGCCAGGGTGTGTCCCGCTGTTTTGGAGGCCAAAGCTCTGAGTTACCTTGTGTTGTGAGCCCCTTTCCATCCTGAGCTTTCTTTCTAAGAGTATTTTGTTGGTTAATTGTATTTTATTCCGTGGGTTTGGATTCCTCATTGTGGGATCAGACAGCCAAGATAGGGTCAGTTTGATTTCCGTCTGTCTGCATTGACTTGTGGTTTTTGGATTTATCATTCATTCATTCATTCATTCATTTTTAGACAGGGTCTCACTATATACCCTTGGCTGTCCTGGAACTCACTATGTAGACCAGGCTGGCCTTAAACTCACAGAGGCCCGCCTCTACCTCCTAAATTATGGGATTAAAGGCATGTGCCACCATGCTCAGCTTGTTGATTTGTGTATTTTTTTTTTTTTTTTTCTCTTTTTAAACCTGCTCAGGGTTACTCATCTAGATGAGATCTGGAACGAACTCTTGACTTTCGTACATCTGCATGTTGTAGGAAAATCCTAACGACCTTTTAAAGCCGTCTTATCCTAAATGGCTAAGCTCAGACTCCACTTTTGATTTCTTGCTAATTTGGAAGGAAAGCACTTCCAATTTCTACATGTGTGTGCCCGTGTTTGTGCTTGGGAGCGTGCCTGTGTGTGTGTTTGTGTGTGTGTGTGTGTGTGTGTGTGTGTGCACGTGCACACGAGATGACTTTAAAACATACAACTGAGAGTTAAAGTGTAAGGACTTAAGAGTCTTGCTAAATGAAGATGAGAGGTGAAGAGAGGGTTCTCGAATGTTCCACGATGAATAAAAGTTCCGTTTGGCATCTTAGGTGAGGTGGGTGTCGCTCCTATAGTTATTTTGGTAGAGTGTCTACCTCCAACCCGGTGCCTTATACATAGTGAATGTGCTTGTATTGACTCTGTGTCACAAGGCTGACTTTATCATGTACTGGCAGTGTGACTGGGGTTGTGGTGGTTAACCTCTCCAGGCTTGTCTGTTCATTTGAAAATGGGGATAACAGGACCTACTCAGGGGGTCATTATAAGGAGCAACGTGTAAATATTTGCCGTGCATGGAAACACACAATGCATGCGCTCCATAGGTGTCTGCCACTTGGAAGCCATTGCTATTGTATAGAAGAACAAGCCTGCAGTACAGGTTCATGGCTTGCTGTGTCATTCCAGCCCTTGCTTCCCGGAGGGTCCGTTTGTTGTCCATGCCTTCAGCACTGTAAAACTGCTGTGGCGTGTGTGTGTGTGTGTGTGTGTGTGTGTGTGTGTGTGTGTGTTGGGGTGGTGACTGACCGAGTGCACCTCTATCTTTCCTGGGAAGTAGACTGATGTACTCTGGTGTCCGGGTACATTTTGTCCCATTGACCCAGGGCCTTGTGAGTCATGCCAGTTCTTTAGATGGGCTGCCCAAATGTCAGGCCTAAATGCAGAGCATAGATACAGTACTCTTTGTGTGCACAGGGCTCAGTGTGTGGAGCTCTGCGGTGGAGGGGTAGTCAGCACACGGACTGGACTGACTTGCTGGGGGCAGTCTTGGGTTGGGCTCACACGAACAAACGCTAGGTGTTGAGAGCTCTCTCCCTAGGCATTCTTCCCATCGTGGTCCAGGGACAGTGTTCAGTGGTTGTCACATGTCAGCTTCTGAGCTGAGTGCTGTGTGTAGCTCCTAGTTGGCCTGTTAGGGGAGTGTTACTCTCACATTCCTGGTGGCCAAGGAAAGCCCAAGAGATTAGTGGACTTGCCTGTGGTAAGCAGCAAAGGATGCTAGAACTCACTTTCCCTAAAGCTGAGGGACCAGCTCTGGCCTCTCATTCCTCCGGGTCACTTCCAAGGCCAGTCACCTGCAAATGGCATAGTAGATAGGTGTTTAGGGTCTCAGAACACACAGATCCAGGAAGCCCCATGCCACATCTTACTGACAGAGCAACTGGCCTCTAGAGATAGAACCTTTTTATGCTGACTAGAAAACAGAAAACCAGACAAGGGAGAGAAAAAGAAACCCATTTTCAAAAATAAAAATTCTGCATTGTTAATTCCATGCCAGCAGAATCAGAAATCCCCCTTTCTACTGTTTCCCCTTAAAAGGCCCTGTGTCCTTATTATGCTGGCTCAGTCTGAAAAAAAAAACAAAAAAACAAAAAAACCCAAAAAAACCTATGCTGGGTTTTGCCTATGTGAAGCTTAACTCTGCAGCTGTGGGGAGGGGCTCCAGCCCTTTCTTGTCGGCATGGAAACTTTGGCTAAATCTCCCCCAAATCCTGCCTGAATCTCAGTTCTGAACTCACGGTCCACTCTGACCCTGAGGCCTGATTCTCTTCAGTGTGCACCGATTGTGTTCAGCATTACCAGAGGAAGGATCCAAGTTAGGTAAGAGGAAGGACTTCCTGAAACATCACAGCATTCCTGGGGAAATGTCTAAAAGACTTGGCTACAGATATTTTGATGAAGAGGTAGAAACTTTAGTCCTGCCCGAGTTCTTTACAGCCAACAGGAGTCCCCGGGCTCCGTAAAGACATGCAGCACACCCATCAGACATGCTAAAAATAAGATCCGCACTCCATCAAACGGTTATCTTTGCCCAGGACGGGGTGGTAATACGCAGAAGCAAAACATGAGTTAACTGGTAGCAGCAGGGATGGAGAAAGCCTACCTACCTTCCACTTCCCTTGTGACCCTAGCCTGATAGGTGAGCCACTGAGCCCCAAGTCATCCTCTCCTGGACTAAGTGGATTAGCTGAGGTTGTGATCTTAATGCCATTAGGTCTGTTGGCACGACCCTCCTTGCCATCATGAGAAGCAGATCTGGCCTAACGTAATGGCCCTCTGGGCAATCCATCAAGCCCAGAGTACGGGGGGTGGGGGTGGGGGTGAGCATTACTAGTGTTAATTTGGGGGAGTCTTTTATGGTGACTGGGAAAGAAATGGAAGGATGGTTGGGAATTTATTTATTCAAGCCATTCAGCAGGTTAGCGGCTGCCAGGGTCTACGGAGGCCACCCCCTCCCCCACCTCCCCCATTTCTTCAAGGAAGGCCCTCCCTAATCCCTGAAGCCCGGGCCTGATTACTTCCAGAGTTGGAGCCAGGACTTAGCAGGCTCTTGTTTCTCGCTGAGGCTCCTTATTAGGAGCACCTGGCGTCATAAGCCTCTAATGGGAACCAGCGTTCTCCTCCTGCGTGACCGGTGACAAGTCGCCCTGTCAGCCGGGGCTCGGCCGTGCGAGGAAGTTCTTATTAGCTTTATGGTCAGGAGGGCTTGTCCTGTTCAGGAAATGAATGTTGCCGCTAAAGGTCCTTCACCCTGACCCCGGCAGTGTAACCTGTGCGGGCCTGGGAGACCCACTCAGGATGCTTGGGACTGTAGCCTCTCTCTGGTTCTCGTCATATGTAAAGAGGGGATCATTGTGGTGTGGTGCAGCCTTGAACTTTTGATTTATGCAGTGAGGGTGACTTAACCCTTTCTGAGCCTACAGGGCTATGCAGTAAGTAAGACCCAGGATGTGTATCTAGGCATATGCGAGCCCTTGTGTGTGTGTGTGTGTGTGTGTGTGTGTGTGTGTGTACATGTGCCCGTGTATGTTTGTGCACCTGTGTGCATGTGTGAGTGCATGCCTGTGAGTGTGCTCTTATGTGCAAGTGTGTGCACCTGTGTGTAGTTGGGAAAGAAGACACATCACATGTCAATGGGATGTTAATGGCAGGGAGTGTTTTAGGGTCTTTGTGTCTGTGTCTGTGTCTGTGTCTGTGTCTGTGTCTCTGTCTCTGTCTCTGTCTCTCTCTGCTCCATCCCTTTCTCCTAGATTTCCCACAACGGTTGGCCGCACAGTGGCGAGCGGAGAGAACGTGGTGTCTGGAAATGAGGATGGGCTCTTCTCGAAGCTGTGTGGACAGGGCAGTGTTTTCAGATGCTTGCATCTGGGTCAGGAGGAGGAAATTTAGGAGCACGCCATTTGGCAAGATGGTCTCCTGGTCAGTGGATCATGGTGCACACAACACAAACATATAGCCCGGTGCAGGCAGGTGCTCACTGGCCCTGGGACTGTTGGTTTGAAAGGACATGCACCTCTCTTTAATGTCTCCCTCATGAAGTCAGATTAACAGAGTTAAAGAATAGTGCGTGTGTTTCTCTCAGTACATCAAATGTTCTCCCCTCTGCCCCCTCATAGCTCCAAGTCCTTAAAACAAGGCCTCTCCCGTTGTCACATGGTTCTCCCCCCCCCCATGCCTGAGGGAATGTTTCTAAATGCGATTTTTTTTTTTTTTTTTTTTTTTTTTTTTGCCAAGAACAGTGGCGTCTGACCTCATTCTTAACGGAAACTTTCTGCCTGCTNCACACACACACACACACACACACACACACCTTGGACACATACAGCAACGTTAAAGAACTTGTTAAAAATGACTTAAGGTAGAATGTGATGTGGTGGGTGTCGGGGGGAGGGGAGTGTGGTGTGGTGTGGTGTGGTGTGTTTGTCACAGCCTAAGTATGGGCCTGCCAATCCTGTGCGGCCCTAACTTCAGAGTGCAAGGACAGAGGCCATAGAAACCCCCCGGATGATGGAGAGGAGACGTGCCTAGGATGACTAGGAGAAGACAACTTCATGGCCAGCAGATCGGGGACCACCATCATGTTTAACAGCCCTGGCTAGATAGATCTGGTTGTCTCCTAAGGCCAGTCTCTGTGAGCCGGAACTAGAAAAACATTGTTGAAGATGAGAGCTTGACGATGCCATAGGGGGTGGACAGGAAAGCCGAACGCTTAGGTTGACTAAAGGAAGGGGTTGAAAACTCGTTACTTTTAAGTAAGTTTGTAAGCCTCATGGTGGACACTGGCCTTACCCTGGAAGGCTCTGCTCTCAGGCTTGAAGAATGCCTAGGATTCATTGCTATCTTCAGTTCATTTATCCAATGGATGTGTGCTTCAGAGCCGTGGGGGAAAGCATATGGGGAACCATAGACCTTCCCTTTCCTCTCAGCACCCTGGGCTTGTTGGAAAGGATGATTCTACCTTTCTAGGAAGCCCACTCCCCTTCCGCTACCCCTCCCCTGCCCCCAAGCATCTTTCTGGGGTAGAGGCATACTGTAGCCTTTGAATTTTTATTTTTAAGGGACACTGGGGGAAGTTGTCACTCGTTCACTCCTTTCGTCTTCTCTTCTCTTCTCCAGTCCCCTCTGCTGGCCCCGGAGTCTACCCTGCCCCACCTTGCAGAGCAGAGAAGGAAAGAGAGCCCCATGCCTGAGCCCAGGGGAGCATCATGGATCTGACAAAGATGGGGATGATCCAGCTTCAGAACCCTAGCCACCCCACGGGGCTGCTGTGCAAGGCCAATCAGATGCGACTGGCCGGGACTTTGTGTGATGTGGTCATCATGGTGGACAGCCAGGAGTTCCATGCCCACCGGACGGTGCTAGCCTGCACCAGCAAGATGTTTGAGATCCTCTTCCACCGAAACAGCCAGCACTATACTCTGGACTTCCTCTCACCAAAAACCTTCCAGCAGATCCTGGAGTACGCCTACACGGCCACGCTGCAAGCCAAGGCAGAGGACCTGGATGACCTGCTGTACGCAGCGGAGATTCTGGAGATCGAGTACCTGGAGGAGCAGTGCCTGAAGATCCTGGAGACCATCCAGGCGTCCGACGACAATGACACAGAGGCCACCATGGCTGACGGTGGGGGCGAAGAAGAAGAGGACCGTAAGGCTCGATACCTCAAGAACATCTTTATCTCGAAGCATTCCAGCGAGGAGAGTGGCTACGCCAGTGTGGCTGGACAGAGCCTCCCTGGGCCCATGGTGGACCAGAGCCCCTCGGTCTCCACCTCTTTTGGTCTCTCAGCCATGAGTCCTACCAAGGCAGCGGTGGACAGCTTGATGAGTATAGGGCAGTCACTCCTGCAAGGAACTCTTCAGCCACCTGCAGGGCCCGAGGAGCCCACACTGGCAGGGGGTGGGCGGCACCCTGGGGTGGCTGAGGTGAAGATGGAAATGATGCAGGTAGATGAAGCCCCTGGCCAGGACAGCCCTGGGACCGCTGAGTCTAGCATCTCAGGAGGGATGGGGGACAAGCTTGAAGAGAGGAGCAAAGAGGGGCCTGGGACCCCGACTCGAGGCAGCGTCATCACCAGTGCCAGAGAGCTGCATTATGGGAGAGAGGAGAGTGGTGAGCAGCTCTCGCCTCCTGTTGAAGCTGGCCAGGGACCCCCTGGGCGGCAGGAGCCCCTGGCACCCCCAGTGGAGAAGCATTTGGGCATCTACTCGGTGCTGCCCAACCACAAGGCCGATGCTGTGTTGAGCATGCCGTCTTCAGTGACATCTGGTCTCCATGTGCAACCTGCCCTGGCAGTCTCCATGGACTTCAGCACCTATGGGGGTCTGCTGCCTCAGGGCTTCATCCAGAGGGAGCTGTTCAGCAAGCTGGGTGAGCTGGCTGTGGGCATGAAGGCTGAGAGCCGTCCTCTGGGGGAGCAGTGCAGCGTGTGTGGGGTCGAGCTTCCAGACAACGAGGCCGTGGAACAGCACAGGTAAGCCCCTGCCGCAGCAGCCCTGTAACCATGCTCTGGCTCGCAGAATGTTTCTTTATGCCTGGACTATCCTGAATCTGGGGACCTGACTCCTTTGTGTTCCTTGAAAAACCACACCAAACCATTCTTCCCAGTATCGAGGCATAGGAGGGCACGGTTATTTTCAGAGGACAGTGAAAAGAAATGGTGCCTGTCGGTAACATCAGGGAACTCATGGGATCAGCCTGTAGGCCCTCCTTGCCATTTTGCTTTTGGGCTTCCATCTGGCTTTCCTGTGGTTTGGACTACGCTTTTGTTTTGCCTAGAGTGACTGTTTAATAATAAAGTAATGAGAAAAAGGGCAGAAAGTGGGGTTCAGGCTGAGGGTCTCCTCTGACCTGGATCTAGCCATGGTATCAGACTAGCTCTTTTTTCCCCCCCACTGTTGGCAGCCTATGATGAAAGCAGGGTTGGTTATTGTTTAAGTCCCGTTTGTACCCATAAGTCTCCAGTGTCTCTTCCGACAGACACATTGCGAGGCAGAGAAAGCTTTAGTTAAATTCAAGGAGAAGAACTCATGTAAGAGTTTTGGTCTTACAGCCTGTACAGCCTCTTCTCATGCCATCTCTTATCATAAGGGCTAGCCTTGGCTGCCCTCTGGCTTCCGGTTTCATCTTTGCAACTCCCTTCCCACTTTTGAGTCCTTGTGATACGTTTGGTTCAGGACTGATGCTTCACCTGGAGTTGCACCTTTGTTACAATATCTCCCAGAGGTAGGTAGTGACACAGGGAAAATGCTGCGACTGAGTCCCACCAAGGGAGGAAGATGCAAAGTGCGTGATGGTTCCTTGTAGCTATCCAGTGAAGAGGAGGACCCTTCCTGCACAACAGGTTGGCCAAGAGGAGGGAGTCAGCATTGGATTTGCCTTTTCTGTTTGCCATAAGCTATAAGCCCATCATTTTCGCCCTTCTTCCCTGAGTTGGGCCAGTTGCGCCCACAAATCTGGTTTTCTGTTGTTATGGATGCTAAGTTTTTACATAACTTCCGGCTGGCCGATTTGCTGACCTTGGATGGATTTTCCACTTTCGTGTGCACCCTTCCTCCTCCTCCATTCCTGTTGCTCATTTAGGTGGGGGAACTTGAGGGGGTGGGAAACCGATATAATCACCTCTAGCCGCAGCTTGCTCCGGAAGCTTCCTGATCGGCCGAGCTGAGCTGTACCTTATGGAAAGTGGCACTCAGCTAAAAAAGTAACCATTTCTTTTTCCAGAGAGTACAGAAAACAACTGCGGATATGTGTCTTCTTAGTACTTGACCTGCTCAGAAAATAGACTGATGAAATTGTGCTTGTTTTTGCGTACGCTTTCCTTAAGAGGAAACCCCCTCTGAACCTTGACTAGATAGGTCTATCATTCCGGATGTGAACGTGCTGTGGAAAGGGGGGTTAATGTGGAACGTCACTTTTTAAGGTCAGTTTTGGGGTGTGTGGGGGGGCTAGAGAGAGCTCTGTTGGTAAAGTGCTTGCTATGCAAACATGAGGACCTGCATATGTAAAAAGCCATGCACACCAACAAAAAAACCAAATTCAGCAAAATGCAGCTGCAGTCATAGCCCAGGGGAGGTGGAGATAGACTTGAATCCTGGAACTGTCACCAGTCAGCCAAATTCACAAGCTCTAGTGTGTGTGTGTGTGTGTGTGTGTGTGTGCGTGCGTGTGCGTGTGTGTGTGTATTTTTCTGGCTCCCATAAGCACACACACACACACACACACACACACACTCACAAATAAAGTATTTTTTATCTGATTTTTTTTTTGAGGAAAATTTAACTTATTTGATTGAGACAAGGTCTTACTCCATAGTCCTAGCTAGCCTGGAACTGGCTATGTAGATCAGGCTAGTCTTGAACTCATAGAGGCCCATCTGCTTCCTGTCTCTTAAGTGCTGGGGTTAAGGTTGTGTACCACATGCCTGGCCTTTTATGGGGTCTTAAATCTCCCAAACCTTCTTACAGAACCAAGAATTTTCAATGAGTCCATGTACGTAGTTTTCTTTGTACTCAAGAAGGCCACAAAAGATGTAACTGTCCTGAGAGTTCTGGGTTCTCCTGTGATGGGTCCCTAATGGAAAGAAAGGAGGGATGGCTGAGCTGTGTCTGAGCAGCCATGTGCAGGGGTGGGCATCTGTAGTTGTTCTTTGAGCCCCCTGAGCTCAGTCTAAGGGTTGATGCTGACTGAAGTGACACCCAAAGTCCCTGGGGCTTTGGCCACCATCTGGTCACCATGAAGGTGAAGAACTGCTTATGTGTCCTTCATTCTATTCCAGCCTTATTCCTGTATCTCACCGTTGGCTCTGGACCCTCATGTGTGGGGTCCCGAGCAATCCTGTGTGTTGGAACCCTTGCGAGGTGATGTAGACTGTGTCCCTGTCCTCATTAGCTTCTAACAGTGAGTCTTGATTCTGGAGTTCTTGCTGCCACACCATGTGCTTTTGACTGAGGGTGGAAGTGAGTCTTTCATCCTGAGCAGCTAGATCTGGTGCCAGACCCCTCCGTGATAAGTTCTGAGGTCCAAGGACGTCAGGAGAGGGAGAAGATATTTCTCCGCGTGTGCAGCCCCGGCTACCCCTGGATAGATATACTTCGTGGGAGGCCTTTGCCGACCTCCCTCCAGGCACCTGGATTAATGTACCACCTCCCCATTTCCCGCTGTTCTGTGCCTCACCCCCCTCCCACCCATCATCAATCTGAGACATGTTCAGTGGAAGAATAGTCATCACAGCCACGGGAGCAAGCAGAAAGGCAAGATTGAAAAATCAGATGCCAGGAAGCTGTGGAGTTGGCCAGGATCCCGACAGGGAGGTCTATGATAGGGTACAGGCTGCAAGGTTCATTTTATTTAAAGCCATCAGGTTAGTGTGTTGGTGCAGATGAAGCATCTGGCATTTATTCTTGCTCGGGGAAGAAGAAAGGGCAGGGTACAGAGAAGCAAGGCAGGAAGGGGCTTGTTGGTTATTGAATTACATCCATAGGTTTCTCCATAACTTGATCCCAACCTGGGGTACCCTGAGGGGAACACCTCTTGGATGGACAGAGGGGTAATGAAACTTTGGGGTGTGTGTGTCATGATCCCTGGATCAAATGGTAGGATATCAAAGAAATAAGGAAGGAAGGAAGGATGGGTGGATGGATGGATGGATGGATGGATGGATGGAAGGAAGGGGATACCAGACAGAGACACCACTTGGATAAATCTGGTGGACTTAAGTGACAGAACCTGAAGGAAGAAGCCAGTGAGAAGACACAGTTGAGCAGCAGTCTTCTCCAATGTTTGGACCCCTGGGTCTTTCCCAGTAAACCATAATAAAAGGACAGTGTATAGAGGGGACCCTGTCGGGCTTCTGGAAGATGGGACTCTCCTGCCTTTTTTTCTCCTAAAACCTGGAGCAGTTATGCCTGTGGCTTGGTGTGGGTGTGGTCTAGGATCCAGCTTGGGGCTTGGTTTGGGTGTGGTCTAGGATCCAGCTCACCTGAATCAGATGCTCCTGACCCTTCCCAACCTTACTCGGTTGTCAGTAACATTACACGAGCAGCGGAGTTGACCGGTGTGGAGACGCGGTGGTCGGTTCTCATTTATGGCTGTGTCTGCCTAACTCCCAGGACCGCTTTGATTGCATTTTGGCCCCTTGGTGCTGTAGAATCAGAGCGAGGCCTGGATCTTCTATAGGGTTCTCTGCTGTATCAAATACTGACCAACCCTCAGGACAGCTCAGTGGCTCTGCCACTCCTATTCAGTTCTGGAAGGGAGGTTCAGACATCAAGGGATGGTCTTGGCTGGTTTCCTGAACCTACTTGTGGTAGAGCCCTTCCCCCAAACTTTCTGGGGCCCGCTTTAGAGCATACGAGCCGTGTTATGACCCATCCTGGATGGGATGTTGGGGCTCCGTTTGCTCAGCTTGGCCTCACTCACATGGCAGACACTGTTTTCAGCAAGGGACCATGAAGAGGGTCCTATGGCCATGAGCAGTTTGATTTTAGAGAAGATCTAGTGTACCCCAGCTAGCTTTGAACTCACTATGTATCTGAGGATGACCTTTTTTGAACTTCCGATCCTCCTGTTTCTGCCTCCTGAATGCTGGGAATCTCAGGTGTTTTATGTGGTGCTGAGGGTCAGATCCAGGACTGTGTATACTAAGAAAGCACTCTGGCAACTGAACATCCCTCCCCGCACTGTGACCTTGGAACTCCTGGTGGTTCTCCTGCTACAGCATCCCAGGTGCAAGATCTGAAGTCTGAGCTCCCATGCCTGACTCCCAGGCACCTCTGAGGTAGCACCAAGTTCCGTTTGGAACAGGGCAAGCTGTGGAGAGCCACAGCAGCCATGTGACGCTCTACTGACAGACTGACAGACTTTCTCCTCACTCTTCTGAAGGTGGGGGTGGGGCTGGCAATCGGGCTCTGTGATTACAAAGTGGGAGAGGCTCTGAAAGCTAAAAGGTTTTGTGTAAGTTTGTAGCAAACTCATTTAGTGGCAAAAGCTGATGCGGGGCTATATTTAGCCTGCTTTATTTTGCATATTCATATGTTTTGCTGCAAAAATATTAATGTGTTTGATTACAGAGTGCTGCCCTAGATGCCACTGGAGCTGGTAAACACAGGTCCCGATAAGGCTAACATCTGCACAGTTCTGATTTCTGAAGCACCCAGGGGGTTTGGGTAAGGGATCATGAGCTAATATCAAGCTCCCCCTCCCCCAACTTAGAGATAAGGAAAGAGGTGAATGGAGGAAGTGACTTGCTGATGGCCACACAGCTATAAATGGTCAAGGCCGGGCTCTCTGCTTGCCATCTTGTTCCTGAGCCTTGGGCACACTGCAGCAGTCCTTATAAGCACACACACGGTGCTGTTCTGATTCAGCTCCATCTGACCTAGTCTTTAGGTACCAGCACCATCCCTAAACTGCCAGGGTTGGAGGCTTCAGCCATCTTCCTTGACGTCAGTTCTAAAGGTCAGGTGTCTCCAGGCTTTGCTTAGTAGCTATTTACAGCTACTATGTCATTCACAGATTTGCCCCAGTCCTGTCCAAGCCCATTTCTGTTTCCAGGAAGTATCCTTGGGGGGGGGGGGAGATACCTGATTCTGTTCCTAACTTCCTGGGCTTCTGGAAGCCTGGTCTTTTGGAGAGGTTTGAGGCTGTGTAAGGGTGTAAGATGGTTTGCCAGGGTGTGTCCCGCTGTTTTGGAGGCCAAAGCTCTGAGTTACCTTGTGTTGTGAGCCCCTTTCCATCCTGAGCTTTCTTTCTAAGAGTATTTTGTTGGTTAATTGTATTTTATTCCGTGGGTTTGGATTCCTCATTGTGGGATCAGACAGCCAAGATAGGGTCAGTTTGATTTCCGTCTGTCTGCATTGACTTGTGGTTTTTGGATTTATCATTCATTCATTCATTCATTCATTTTTAGACAGGGTCTCACTATATACCCTTGGCTGTCCTGGAACTCACTATGTAGACCAGGCTGGCCTTAAACTCACAGAGGCCCGCCTCTACCTCCTAAATTATGGGATTAAAGGCATGTGCCACCATGCTCAGCTTGTTGATTTGTGTATTTTTTTTTTTTTTTTTCTCTTTTTAAACCTGCTCAGGGTTACTCATCTAGATGAGATCTGGAACGAACTCTTGACTTTCGTACATCTGCATGTTGTAGGAAAATCCTAACGACCTTTTAAAGCCGTCTTATCCTAAATGGCTAAGCTCAGACTCCACTTTTGATTTCTTGCTAATTTGGAAGGAAAGCACTTCCAATTTCTACATGTGTGTGCCCGTGTTTGTGCTTGGGAGCGTGCCTGTGTGTGTGTTTGTGTGTGTGTGTGTGTGTGTGTGTGTGTGCACGTGCACACGAGATGACTTTAAAACATACAACTGAGAGTTAAAGTGTAAGGACTTAAGAGTCTTGCTAAATGAAGATGAGAGGTGAAGAGAGGGTTCTCGAATGTTCCACGATGAATAAAAGTTCCGTTTGGCATCTTAGGTGAGGTGGGTGTCGCTCCTATAGTTATTTTGGTAGAGTGTCTACCTCCAACCCGGTGCCTTATACATAGTGAATGTGCTTGTATTGACTCTGTGTCACAAGGCTGACTTTATCATGTACTGGCAGTGTGACTGGGGTTGTGGTGGTTAACCTCTCCAGGCTTGTCTGTTCATTTGAAAATGGGGATAACAGGACCTACTCAGGGGGTCATTATAAGGAGCAACGTGTAAATATTTGCCGTGCATGGAAACACACAATGCATGCGCTCCATAGGTGTCTGCCACTTGGAAGCCATTGCTATTGTATAGAAGAACAAGCCTGCAGTACAGGTTCATGGCTTGCTGTGTCATTCCAGCCCTTGCTTCCCGGAGGGTCCGTTTGTTGTCCATGCCTTCAGCACTGTAAAACTGCTGTGGCGTGTGTGTGTGTGTGTGTGTGTGTGTGTGTGTGTGTGTGTGTTGGGGTGGTGACTGACCGAGTGCACCTCTATCTTTCCTGGGAAGTAGACTGATGTACTCTGGTGTCCGGGTACATTTTGTCCCATTGACCCAGGGCCTTGTGAGTCATGCCAGTTCTTTAGATGGGCTGCCCAAATGTCAGGCCTAAATGCAGAGCATAGATACAGTACTCTTTGTGTGCACAGGGCTCAGTGTGTGGAGCTCTGCGGTGGAGGGGTAGTCAGCACACGGACTGGACTGACTTGCTGGGGGCAGTCTTGGGTTGGGCTCACACGAACAAACGCTAGGTGTTGAGAGCTCTCTCCCTAGGCATTCTTCCCATCGTGGTCCAGGGACAGTGTTCAGTGGTTGTCACATGTCAGCTTCTGAGCTGAGTGCTGTGTGTAGCTCCTAGTTGGCCTGTTAGGGGAGTGTTACTCTCACATTCCTGGTGGCCAAGGAAAGCCCAAGAGATTAGTGGACTTGCCTGTGGTAAGCAGCAAAGGATGCTAGAACTCACTTTCCCTAAAGCTGAGGGACCAGCTCTGGCCTCTCATTCCTCCGGGTCACTTCCAAGGCCAGTCACCTGCAAATGGCATAGTAGATAGGTGTTTAGGGTCTCAGAACACACAGATCCAGGAAGCCCCATGCCACATCTTACTGACAGAGCAACTGGCCTCTAGAGATAGAACCTTTTTATGCTGACTAGAAAACAGAAAACCAGACAAGGGAGAGAAAAAGAAACCCATTTTCAAAAATAAAAATTCTGCATTGTTAATTCCATGCCAGCAGAATCAGAAATCCCCCTTTCTACTGTTTCCCCTTAAAAGGCCCTGTGTCCTTATTATGCTGGCTCAGTCTGAAAAAAAAAACAAAAAAACAAAAAAACCCAAAAAAACCTATGCTGGGTTTTGCCTATGTGAAGCTTAACTCTGCAGCTGTGGGGAGGGGCTCCAGCCCTTTCTTGTCGGCATGGAAACTTTGGCTAAATCTCCCCCAAATCCTGCCTGAATCTCAGTTCTGAACTCACGGTCCACTCTGACCCTGAGGCCTGATTCTCTTCAGTGTGCACCGATTGTGTTCAGCATTACCAGAGGAAGGATCCAAGTTAGGTAAGAGGAAGGACTTCCTGAAACATCACAGCATTCCTGGGGAAATGTCTAAAAGACTTGGCTACAGATATTTTGATGAAGAGGTAGAAACTTTAGTCCTGCCCGAGTTCTTTACAGCCAACAGGAGTCCCCGGGCTCCGTAAAGACATGCAGCACACCCATCAGACATGCTAAAAATAAGATCCGCACTCCATCAAACGGTTATCTTTGCCCAGGACGGGGTGGTAATACGCAGAAGCAAAACATGAGTTAACTGGTAGCAGCAGGGATGGAGAAAGCCTACCTACCTTCCACTTCCCTTGTGACCCTAGCCTGATAGGTGAGCCACTGAGCCCCAAGTCATCCTCTCCTGGACTAAGTGGATTAGCTGAGGTTGTGATCTTAATGCCATTAGGTCTGTTGGCACGACCCTCCTTGCCATCATGAGAAGCAGATCTGGCCTAACGTAATGGCCCTCTGGGCAATCCATCAAGCCCAGAGTACGGGGGGTGGGGGTGGGGGTGAGCATTACTAGTGTTAATTTGGGGGAGTCTTTTATGGTGACTGGGAAAGAAATGGAAGGATGGTTGGGAATTTATTTATTCAAGCCATTCAGCAGGTTAGCGGCTGCCAGGGTCTACGGAGGCCACCCCCTCCCCCACCTCCCCCATTTCTTCAAGGAAGGCCCTCCCTAATCCCTGAAGCCCGGGCCTGATTACTTCCAGAGTTGGAGCCAGGACTTAGCAGGCTCTTGTTTCTCGCTGAGGCTCCTTATTAGGAGCACCTGGCGTCATAAGCCTCTAATGGGAACCAGCGTTCTCCTCCTGCGTGACCGGTGACAAGTCGCCCTGTCAGCCGGGGCTCGGCCGTGCGAGGAAGTTCTTATTAGCTTTATGGTCAGGAGGGCTTGTCCTGTTCAGGAAATGAATGTTGCCGCTAAAGGTCCTTCACCCTGACCCCGGCAGTGTAACCTGTGCGGGCCTGGGAGACCCACTCAGGATGCTTGGGACTGTAGCCTCTCTCTGGTTCTCGTCATATGTAAAGAGGGGATCATTGTGGTGTGGTGCAGCCTTGAACTTTTGATTTATGCAGTGAGGGTGACTTAACCCTTTCTGAGCCTACAGGGCTATGCAGTAAGTAAGACCCAGGATGTGTATCTAGGCATATGCGAGCCCTTGTGTGTGTGTGTGTGTGTGTGTGTGTGTGTGTGTGTACATGTGCCCGTGTATGTTTGTGCACCTGTGTGCATGTGTGAGTGCATGCCTGTGAGTGTGCTCTTATGTGCAAGTGTGTGCACCTGTGTGTAGTTGGGAAAGAAGACACATCACATGTCAATGGGATGTTAATGGCAGGGAGTGTTTTAGGGTCTTTGTGTCTGTGTCTGTGTCTGTGTCTGTGTCTGTGTCTCTGTCTCTGTCTCTGTCTCTCTCTGCTCCATCCCTTTCTCCTAGATTTCCCACAACGGTTGGCCGCACAGTGGCGAGCGGAGAGAACGTGGTGTCTGGAAATGAGGATGGGCTCTTCTCGAAGCTGTGTGGACAGGGCAGTGTTTTCAGATGCTTGCATCTGGGTCAGGAGGAGGAAATTTAGGAGCACGCCATTTGGCAAGATGGTCTCCTGGTCAGTGGATCATGGTGCACACAACACAAACATATAGCCCGGTGCAGGCAGGTGCTCACTGGCCCTGGGACTGTTGGTTTGAAAGGACATGCACCTCTCTTTAATGTCTCCCTCATGAAGTCAGATTAACAGAGTTAAAGAATAGTGCGTGTGTTTCTCTCAGTACATCAAATGTTCTCCCCTCTGCCCCCTCATAGCTCCAAGTCCTTAAAACAAGGCCTCTCCCGTTGTCACATGGTTCTCCCCCCCCCCATGCCTGAGGGAATGTTTCTAAATGCGATTTTTTTTTTTTTTTTTTTTTTTTTTTTTGCCAAGAACAGTGGCGTCTGACCTCATTCTTAACGGAAACTTTCTGCCTGCTTCTTTTTTTTTTTTTTTTGAGAAAAGGTATTTGTGCGTTGCCTGGCCAGTGGATGTTCTACTTGGTCACTGCTGGTTTAAAGTCCTCTGGTGACAAAGGAACACTGCACCTTAAGGGGAGGCTGTGGAGTAGGGCCTAGAAAAGAGGGGTCAGCGCAGGCAAACACCTCCTTGGGAACCTCACAGACAGATCTGTCTGTGTTTGTAGCATCGTTGATGGCACCTCACAGAAAAATACAAATTAGTGTTTTTCAGATTGTGGGGTTAGGGACAAAGAGAAATGACATATGGGTCAGCTACGTTGAGTCCATTAGGCCCAGGGTTTTGGAGACTGAGACCCAAGCCTGTTTCAAGGCCCACACACTGGAAGCAAACATACTTCCTCTTAGACTTTTCTTCTTCCTTATGTTGTGAAACTGCACGCATCTCATGAGCAGTTCCTGCACAGCTCAGGGAGGGTGAAAGTTGTTGAGGTCACCTCGGGGGTCGGAAACATGCAAGGTCGTCCTTTAAAACCAAGGCTCCGTTAACATTTGCGAATCTCCCTCCCTGCATCCATTCCCTCGCCCCTCGGCAGAGGGACTGAGGGTGGTACTTAAATGCAGTGGGAAGCTAAATCTAAGGAGTCTAAAAACACTTCGTTACCTGAAGTTCCTTATGGGAAAACTGCCCGGGTCTGTGCTGGCTGCAGGCTCTGTAAGGCTTCCAGCACAGTGGGCTTGGGGCCACCACTCACTTTTTCATAATTATCTTATTTTACTTTCTGTGTCCTGACAGCTATAAGAACGTGTTTGATTTTGTTTGTTTTTTTTTTTTTCTCCCTTTTTGCCAAGTTGCAGATAAATACCACCTCCCCCAAGCCAGATTCAGTGGTGTGTGTGGGGTGCAGACCAGAACACATCTTGGCATTCCTTGTTGCAAAAGTGAAAAATATCTCTGTTTGTAGTTAATTTTAGTGGCAAGCAGATCATGTTAACTGGGTGTAATTACTTCCAGATATGGCCGAGGGTTTTGTGTGTTGGGATGAAGGGCCTGGTAAGTGCTTACTTCCTGTGTAAATTAGCCTCTTCCATTCTGTCTTTCATTCTGGCCAGCCCTGGACTGTGTCATTCTCCCGCTCTACCCCCTCCCAGCCTGCAGCCCTGGGGGTGAGACTGCTTGCTCTGTCCTCCCGAGTGCAATTCTTTTGTCACTTGCAGACACTTGCCTCGCTGAGTTTACACACTTGGAAAGAGAAGGGTTTTAAAAGTCCCTCACTGGTGTCCTGACCGCCTCTGTCCCACAGATAGGTCCAGAGAGTATGCCCTAGTCATGCAGGTTGCATCTTAGCCATCAGAATGTGTGTGTGCGTGCGCGTGTGCTCATGTATGCGTGCGTCCATGTATGTATGCACATGTGTGCACAGGTATCGATGAGTGTGCATATATGTATATGTGCATGCATGTGTGCATGTCACATGTTAGCCTTGGGTTCCTTAGGCACCCTCCACGTTTATTTTTTTGGAGGCAGAATCTCTCAAGGCATGAAACTCACTGATTAGATGGTCAGATTGGCTGTCCAGAAGGCCCTAGGCATCTGTTTGATTCCAGCTCCTCAGTGCCGGGATTAGAAAGGTCCATCACCACATCCACTTGAGTGCTTGTGATAGAACTCAAATCCCCGCGGTTGCACAGCAAACACTATTCCGACGGAACCGTCTTCTTAGCCCCTTATTTTTAGTGGATGTTTTTTTTTTTCATGTCACCCACAACCCTCTCCTTAAGGAGACCCCTCACCACCACCCGTCTGTCTGTCTGTCAGACGGGATATATCTTCGGCTGTCCTGGGACTCACTATGTAAACCCGGATGACTTGAAACTCACGCCTGCCTGAGTGCCAGGGTTAAAGGTGTGTGCCGCCATGCCCAGCAGAACCTTACCGTCAAAAGTCTCTGGACGATGCCAAACGGTGAAGCTAGAGCCAGAGACAGGACTTATGTGTCCCATGTGAAGCCACTAATTTTAACCGGGGCGGGGGCACATATGTACAGGTCCCTGTCAGAGAAGGAGGAGAAGACCCACCTGAGCTGCTTCTGCCAAGTTATCTGGGTCCCCTGGATTAGAATGTAGGAGAAGGACATTCAACTCAAGTTCTCTTGAACTCTGCTTCTGCCCGGTGGCCAGCATTCTTGGTGCTGCTTGCATAAGAGGTGACTGCTTATCATCCTGCATCGGCTCTACTGATAACCCTTGTGGTCCCTGGAACAATCTACTAGAGCTAGATGGCTTGATAAGGGCCACCTTTCTCCGTGTGGGAAGATAAACTGTTAGGGGTCAGGTGAGGGGTGGTGAGTTAGTTAGGCGTAGCGAGACGACGGGTGGAGGCTGTCGATGGGGTGCAGTTGTGGGGGGAAGAGCTTGAAGGAGGGGACTGTGGTGGCCTTGGGTGGCTGCATTGATCTCGTGGTGTCCCAGTTTCCTGCCCTCACCTCTTTTCCCCCTGCTTCATGGAAACATTTAGAGACTCAAGTTTGTGTTCAGACTGGGGGCGGTATTGGCCATTTTTTGCCTTTTCTGTCCTTTCCTTCTCCCGGTCTTAAAAGTTACTAAGATGATGTCCGCCTGAGCTCTTGTGCCTATCCCCAGGCCACTGCTCTAGCTGGAAGCATCTAGGCTAAGGAGAAACTTCTGACCTGGTCAATAAGCTGCCTGATACTCAAACAAAAGAGTTTGAACTGGCTGCTAAAGGCAGGGTACCCAGCTGATAGCTTTGTTTTGATATCCTTGTGGTGTTTGCAGATCACAGAGTGGGCTATTTAGAGCAGGGGGTATCTGTGGAGGCAGACTGACTAGGAAGCACAAAGTCCAAGAGATGGAGAGATAGAGTTGGGCATCAGGCATGCGTGTGTGTGTGTGTGTGTGTGTGTGTGTGTGTGTGTGTGTGGTGGAGGTGGCGTGGGGGTAGGGATGGTGGTGCTGGGCTTCTGGAAGGTGGTGGCCGTGCTAATTTTTAGTCACTGTTGAGCTGGTGACAAGGGTGTAATCTGTAGAGTGCGGTATGAGGGCCGAGAAGCCAGGCACTAAGATTTGCTAACGGTGTACCCGGATAAGCTGCACAGCCTCTCTTTGTCTGTGGCCTTGATGATGTGTTATGTTTCAGATCCTCAGCTCGGGGAAGGTGCTGGCTGAACTGGAGCTCTAGAGCTCTAGAGCTTTGAATGCTGCTCTTTTGGCCCAAGGAAGAGGCTGTGACAAGAAGTAGTCGAGTTGTGACTGAATGGTGTCAGCCCTGTGCTAGCAGCCAGGGAGTGAGATCATAGGGGATCATGGAAGTGCATCAGGAATGCAAGGGTCCCCACTTGGCCTGGGGCTAGGGCTCTGTTACAGAAGATTGTCTAGCAATCATGGGTCCCTGGGTTCGACCCTCAGCTCTCCATAAACCCTAGTTTAGTGGTGCATGGCTGAAGTCCTAGCAGGTGGGATGTAGAGGAAGATAAGAAGCTCACACTCTGCCTTAGGTTACATAGTGAGTTTGAGGCCAGCCTGGGCTACTTTAGATCTTGCCTCAAAAACAAAAACAAAAACAAAAACAAAAACAAAAATCTCCTAAAATAAGAAACAAACAAACCCCCCAAACCAAAAATGAAACCAAAACAAAAACCCGAAAACTAAAACCCCAAACAGCAACACAGCAACTAGTCTACCAAATAAAGGTGTTTTTGCAGAAAGCTAGCATTGTAGAGACCATATTTATCCTAAAAGTCTCTTGAACCCAGCATTGCTGCCACTGCCGCTGATGTTTGGGACATCCATAGGACTTGAAGTCTACACTGTATTCTTTGGCCTTGCCTTTGGGAGGGTTAACTTAGACTTGGGGAATTGATGACTCTTGGGAATTTTGTGAGTGGTGAACACTGTGGTGGGGGGGCTTCCTGGGAAGGCAGGATCTGGAAGGGGGTCAACCCCTCCTATAAATACTGACTTCACTTCTCAGCTTAGGGAGTGGACGAGCTCTGGCCAAGACCCCTCTGATTACCGTTGTGTTTCTGTGGTTGTGGTTAAGCCTCCTGTGAGTTTGGGTTCCTGGGAAGTCACATTGAATCACCTCCCCCACCCATACACACAACCCCAGACACACACAGACAGACACACACACAGATACACAGACATACATACAGATACACAGACAGACAGACAGACACACACACACAGACACACAGAAACACACACAGAGACAGACACACACAGACGCACAGAGACACACAGACAGACAGACAGACAGACACATCCCACACCCCTACCTGCAACTTGAGCATCACCAAATAAAGGTCAGAGTTGGGAAGGATGGATTAAGATGTAACTAAGGTATCCAAAGGCAGGTTCAGAGCCTGGTTTTGAATCCTGATTGAGCCTTTTGGGAAGGTTCCAGAAGGCCAAGGAGCACATGTGTTCAAATTCTAGGCTGGTATCCAGCACAAACTCTGTGTAGGGGTCTCGGTTCCCTTTCCTAACAGTGTTCTGAGGTCGGGGTGGGGGCCGTTTGCTTCCTGTCTGCAGTGGTGGACAGCAGCCCCCCTGAACACACCTTAGCCTGGTGGTTCTCTCTAACTGCAGTGACCCAGCAGTCCGGCTGGGCAGGGCCTGGGCTCAGCCTGTGTGCCCTCCCTTGCATTATTTATAGTAAACCCCATGAGCACAGAGTGCTAAAGCGGAAGGGTGAGTCACCCATTGAAACCATCGATGACATAAAAACAAGCAAAATGCTTACTGTGTGTTTTGTGCAGTATTTCAGGGCAGGTTGTGCTAATTTGAACACTCTTAAACTGGATCTGTGAAAGTGTACATGTGTGCGGGGTGGGGTGGGGGAGGGGGGAGAGTTAGAGTTCAGCCTGAGGGAAGCTGGGTATTGAAAATCTGCTTCCAGTTCTGCCCTCTGTCCTCGGCTGCCCTCAGATCCCTCTTCAGGTTCCAGAGGAGTGCTGGCTTCCTTGCTGTGGGTCACCTGTGTCTCTGGAGGCGTTAAGGAGTGGCACGGTGGGGGAGGGGTTATACTCTGCCTCATCTCTGTCCCTGTTCTTGCTTCCTGCTGAGGAAGGCGCACCCCCTGCTTTATACATGGACATCGTTCAGGTGTCTGGGGTGACTAAGAATCATGACAGCATGTAAGCGTTGACAAGGTCTTTTGGAGCTTTTATTTCAAAACACTCATTTCGGGAGGAGTTACTGGGTTCTAGGGAGGCTCTGTGATTTGCCGAAGACCACATAACAAGCTAGCGGGCAGACTAGGACTAGAAAGCGGGGCTGTCACTCTCTGTCCCCTTGAATTCCTTCTTTCCAGCCATATCGGGAGCCTGCCCAGGCCTGCTTCCCACTTCCTCCATACTAGAATCTGACTTGAGAACTATTTCAAATCTTTGTCACTAAGCAGGGGTCAGGTGTGTTTTGGCATAGGGACTTGAGTTTGCCCCTTCCCCCTCCCCTAACGCCCAGCCTCTTTTCTGTCAGTCTGAGTTGTCAAATGTCTGTCAAGTCTGTCGTTGGTGAGGGGACTGTCTGTGTTGGGGTTGGGGGGGGGGTTGAGATGCAAAGACTGCTAAGACATGGGGCTTAAGAATTGAGCAGAGTTAAAAATATTTGGAAACGATGGGTGGTGGCGGCGCACGCCTTTCCTACTAACACATCCAGAGGCAGAGGCAGGTGGATCTCTGTGAGTTTGAGCCTGATCTACAGAGTGAGTTCCAGGACAGCCAGGGTGACCCAGAGAAACCCTGTCTCGAAAAACCAAAAATAAAAGTGCTTAGAGAGTATGTGTTGGCGTCTGCGATGGAGTGGAAGGTAACGGAAGGACCACACAGGAGAGCCATGTATAGCCAGATGAGTCAGCTTCCCTTCCCACTGGGGATGCTTTAGTGAAAATGCACCGAGTTCATTCGTAATTAGCACTGAGGGGGACCTTGCAACAAAGTCCTGTGGGGTCTTGCTTATGGTGAGAGACATTTCAACCAGTTACCCTACCCAGTAACTGTTGTATGGTAAAAGAGAGGCAGTCCCAGAATTCTGGAGAGAGTAGCAGTTGAGTGGGTTGTTGAAGGACAGTTGAATTCAGGGTATGGTGGCTCACACCTGTAATCCCAGAATGCGGGAGTTTAGGTGGGAGGAGACCTGGGCTACTGAGTCTAACTCTGTCGCAACTACCTCTTCAAACCCCAAAGTAGGATGTGGTTTTTTTGTTTTTTGTTTTGTTTTGTTTTGTCCAGAGACAGGGTTTCTCTGTGTAGCCCTGGAGGTCCTGGAACTCACTCTGTAGACCAGGCTGGCTTCTAGAACTCAGAGATCCTGCCTGCCTCTGCCTCCCGATTGTTGGGTTAAAGGTGTGTACTGTCACATCTGGCATCCAAAAGTAGGATTTAAAGATGAAAAGAGAAAGTGGGAACATGTGGTCAGACCCAGGAGAAAATCTCACATCTGCCAGGGCTTAGGGTCATCCATGCTGGGGTGTGTGTTTGGGGGTTGGTATTCCTTGGGGCTGCCCTAAATGTTGGACCAGGCCTAAAGAAGATGGCAGGGAGTGAAGAGGCTATCAGAGGACGCCCCCGGACACGCAGTAAACCCAGGTTCAAATCCTGATCCTTGTAGATACTACAGCCAGGAGATCCCGTGGACTGTGGCCCCCTTAAACCCTTAGTGGGGAATTCTGAGGATTTCAGCTTATGTCCTTAGCCTCAGCACACAAAGCAGGGAGCAGTGTAATTGTTCAGTAAACGTAACTGTTGCTCAGTTCGAGCTATATCCCGGGATGACTGGGAACCTTGGGAGGTGATCTGAGAAGGACCCTGGCTAGAAGCCCATACTGGTGTCACCTCCACCAGGTATGCCTTTTACTGTCCCCAGCTTTTCCTCTATCTTTTAGAGTTGGTCTGAGAAGGGGTTTTGAGGGTAACTGCTGGTCCCTAAACAGAGTTCCTCTTCTATCTGACACTCCACCAGTGAAAGACGAAATAAACCCTCACCACCTCCTCTCTGAAGGCAGAGAGCCAAGGAGCTCTGGGAAAGAGGGGCTTCAGCCTGCAGGATCAGAGAAATGACACTGTAACCCTGATCCCAGACTGCTGCCGGTCTTCTTTTTTTAATAGCAATGTGAAGGCCCAAAGTTAGACTAACGGTCAAGCCTCGCTTCTCGCCTACACTGACAGTGGGGCAGAGCTGGAGGCTATCTGTCACAGCCCGTTCCGGGCTGTGGTTGTCACACCATGCAATGTCTGCAAACCGACAGTGGCCAGGGGAGATAAGGGCCCCCGTTGTGTAATGAGAGCCGTGGGCTGTTTGCCCGATGGATCTAGCCCCTGGGTAACTGCTAACCTCAATGGAGGGGCGGCTGGCTTGGCAGCGCCCAGGCCCCCTTGTCGACTTGCGGGGGCCTTTTTGTGGTTGGATAAAGGAAGCTCATATAGGCCGCCTGCAGTGTGGAGGCCTGGCCCATGGGGCTGGCAAGGCTCTCTTCTTTGTCTTTTTTGATGTTGATGGTTGATGGAGAGAGAGAGAGAGAGAGAGAGAGAGAGAGAGAGAGAGAGAGAGAGAGAGAGAGAGAATGAGCACCCAAACGAGGGGACACAGTCTGGGCATCTCCCATTTCATTTCAGCATAAAATAAAATGAATGTTGCAAGCTGAGAGTCCTCTGGGTCCTGGGTCCTTGAAACTCAGGAGCCCTGATGGGAAGGAAGCATGGCTGAAGTTTCTAGAAGCCAGCAGATGCTTGCAGGAGCAGCAGAGGGGGCTGTGTTGCTATTCCCTCCCTCCCTCCATCCCTGGATGCATTGGTGGACTCCAGCGTGTGTCCTTTGCCTTTGTAGGAGAGACAGAGACAGACCCTTGGCATCTGGTGTGTTCCGTTCTAACAGCTGGCCACTGGTTGAACCTGACTTAGGTGGTCACCCGTTTGTCAGTTTGTCACCTGCTCCGTGTTCCTCATCAGAGAGGCTTTGTGGGTCTCTAAGCAACTTTCTCTATTTCCAGGGTTCTTAATGCTTCCTAGCGATGCTTCCAGGGAAGAGGCCCGCAGAGACCAGGCAGAAGCCCTGGCTATATCCTGTATCTGTCTTTCTTATCCAGGCCATGGTTTCCCTTACACCATGCTTTCCGTTCCCGTTGTTATTCTCACAACCCTCTTGTGAGTGTCTGAATCTGTAAAACTTTTACATCCCTGCCCTCCCGCTCTGATCACATCGGGGTGGTTATATTCCGTGGCCTACCTTCGTGGATTTGCCCAGGTCGGAAGTGAACCAGGCTTTCACCTTCATTGTTTAACACATGAGGCCTGCATTAATAATGCTCTCCTCTGAGTGTCTCTTTCCTGTTATTTGTACTGTGTGCGCTTGATTATTTCCGAGCTGTCTGATTGATCCCCAAGGCGGAGGTGATATTTTTTTTTCTCCCAGAGAGGGTAGGCATGTTCTGTTTGTTCCCATTAACTTGAATGGAAGGTCCTTTCCATTGGAGGTTGCTTTGTGTCCAGCGTAGGGTTCTGGCTCAGGGATGAGCAGGGACAGGAGAGTGGTGATTTAAAGGATTCAGAGGCAGTGACTCCTATTGATTTTAGCTTATCTGACCCTTTAGCTTGAGGCTGCCCTTCCCTCAAAGTATCTGGGTTGGCTGTGAGTTAGAGCGACTGAGAAATGTAACGTATGCCATCCCTTTTCCTTGCATTAATGAGGGCTGAGAAATCCATTATTTAGAGGGATCTCAGGACCTGGAAGAAGGCTCTAGAGCTTGCTATAAAGATCTGCAGCTGAGATCTGGGGCCAGCTGGAAGATTCCCGGGGAAGCAGTTAGACAGGGGAGGTGATACTGGGAAGGAGATGGGGCAGGTGCCACGTGGGTAGGTAGGTGGGCAGGCAGGCAGGTAGGCAGACCCCGGCTCTTCCACTATACACTCTGCTGTCTTTTCTTTCCACTGTCTCTCTGATTTCCTTTCAAATATTCATCAAGATCCGCCCAGGGCCAGCTATGGTGGTGCACACCTTTAATGCCAGCATTCAGGAGACAGAGGCAGGTAGATCATTATAAGTTCTAGGACAGCCTGGTCTACGCAGTGAGTTCCAGGCCACCCAGTGCTCCACAGAGAGACTCGATGTCTCTAAAACCAACCAGCCAAACACACAAACAAAAAAACCAAACAAGTGTCCACTCAGGGATGGTCACTGTTTGGAGAATCACCAGGAGAGGGAGGACATAGCCATGGCTATTCAAGTCAGAAACCATTTTTTATTGAGCACTTACTGTGTGTGAAGTGGTTGCTCATGCCGTAGGGAAGCACAGGACTTAAAGAGATCTAAACTGAAGGCTACAGCAAGACAGAAAAGACATCTGTATGTGTCCTGTGGCGTGTGCTGATGTATCTGCGGACATGCTCAACTATTTCATGAGTGAAGCTGAGGGGGGGCAGAGGAGAGGGGTCGGGGCACCATGCTGATGGGAGACTTAGTAGGGCTTCCTGGAAGAGGTGGTACCTGGCTGGCCCCTGGAGGATATCTGGGACTGTGATGAAGTACTTGCATTCGGTAGTTGTCATCTGTAGTTAGCGGGAGTGGGGGTGGAGCCTAGATGTGGCAGTGTGAGTGGAGGCAGGGATGGAGTCACATGCTAGAGTTGAGGACCAGTGTGGGGTACAGAGCCTCTGAGGGAGAGTGAGTTGGGGCCAGGCCTGGAGTGCTTTGACTGCTGCAGTTTGCAAAGTGTGGCTGGTTGGGGTTGGACGATAGACATCAGCAGAGGGTGTGTGTGGTGAGATACATATATGATTGCTCAGGATGCTGGATCCTCTGTGGTCACCTACCTTCCCTACAGGTCTGGTGGAGGGGCTGGGTGATGAAGGGGTCCTATTGGAGACCTGTGCTGTAGGTACTGGCTTTCTCAGATGCTCTGATGTCACTGAATGGGAACGTTGCTATTAGACCCTTCTGACACTTAGTTTTTTTTTTTTTTTTCATGTAGCCCAGGCTAGCCTTGAACTTGTTACATACCCAAGGATGACCTTGAATCCCGATCCTTCCGTTTTCATCTCCTGAGTGCTAATCGTAGGTGTGAACCAACGCAGTCTGCGTGGTGAACCCAGGGCTTCGTGCATGCTAGGAAGGCACTCTTAGAACTGTGACCACACCCTCAGTCATGAATGGAGACATTCAACTGGCCACACCCACATGCCCCTTTTCATGATCACTTTGCAAAGATGTTCTAAGGCAGAGCAAATTCAGTCCCGGGCCTTGGGAGAGCAGGATTTGGACGGCATAGCTTTTTGTGAATAATACTCATACCTACTTATGGCCACCTGAATCATTCCCTCTCTGTGTTTGTCCCATTCAGCTTTCAAGACCTGGTCCAGGCAGGTTCATCTCAGCCATGCCACCACCCTGGAGCTAGAGTCCTCCCTCCTCCTCTCTGTTTCCGGCAGCAGTTGGAGCTTACGCCATCTGCCCATGATCTCGGCAGCCTTAGTAACCTATTGGCGTAACCTGTTCTCTGCATAGGAAAACGTGGTCTGTGGGGACAGTATTAAGGTTGGTCCCCTCAGCTTATGCTCGCTGGTGATGTCATGCAGAACACAGTCACGGCAGAGTTTAGACCCACTTTGCCCATAATTCATTTCTTCTCTGCAAATCCAGACTTGTAGGATCACATGGTGCAACAGTTGGTCAACTGATGATGTGGATGCTGTTACTTCAAAGGTGGCAGCCGACCTCTGAGATGAGCTTTCTGCCCCCTTCCCTACTTCCTCTGCATCCCTTTTAAACTCTTTTCCTACATACAGGCAGTCTTCTTACACGGAGCTCTGGCATCTGTGGCAGTCCCAGGTTGGCTTCTTTCTAAGTGGCCATCTCTGTGGCCCCTAGAATTCATTCCTCCAGGCATGAGATGCCCAGTGCGGGCTAAACAACCATAATCCAGAAACCTGACACCTTGTGAGCTCCCACAAGCAAAGGATCTCAGATTTCAGATCAGGGATGCTCAGCTCTAAAGAGCTCTGGGGTCTGGAGTGGTGGAGTGGCCCAGTGGATAAAGGAGCTTTCTGCCAAGTCTGACAGCCTGAGTTCAGTCCCTGAGACCCACATGACAGGAGAGGACCAACTCCTTCTGAGTTGTTCTCTGACCTCCACATACATGCTGTGGCACACACACACACACACACACACACACACACGAATGAATGAATGAATGAATGAATGAATGAAGAGCTTTTCAGAATCTGAAATACTTCTTCTGGTCCCAAACATTTCTAGGAAGGAGAAAGGTGGTGTACTCTCGGTGTGTCACTAGATGCTGAAGGTGACCCTCTCCCTCCCAATGGGCCTGTCTCTTTTCTCTTGTCTCCTTGCTCTCCACATCTCTTTCTTGGCAGTTCCATGGTTTCTGTGAATGCCTCTATAATGAAATTAAGTCTCCTAATATTAGATGTTTTTTTCCCGTGTGTGTGTGTGTGTGTGTGTGTGTGTGTGTGTGTGTATGTATATGTGTGAGCATGCTCCAGTCTCCTTGCCTGCTCGGCATAGCAGTCCTAACAGGAACCAGACAGAACTCAGTGTCTTTCAGACTTCTGTAACACTGTCACTCTAGAGTCTTGTCAGTCATTATTTGTGTGGGGGGGCTCTGTCCTGTCCCAGGCACTTATCTTCAGCCTTGGGTGTTTTCTTGTCCAACCATTTTGCCTTCCGTATCCAGCATCACCCTCTTCAAGCTCCATCTCCTTACCCTCAGGTAAGGACGCTGCAGGTCCTGGGCTAGTCGGCCTCCCTCCCATGCTCTCCTCCACATCTGGCCTAAGTAGTGCTCTGCCCTAGAGCTTTTGAGAAACTAGAGAATTCTTTGCTCAGTGTTCAAGCCATTGGTGGGCCTAGATCCCAGCCGCATGTATACTAAGTCCCCTTTTCTTGGCCTGTATTGTAAGATGGCCACCTCTCGGGGGGAGGGGGGTCATCTTTTTTTTTTTTTTTTTCATCTGTGCAACAGGCCTGAAATCCTCACCTGCATGCCCCTCTTCATGCCTCACTGTGTGGTGCAGGCCTCCATGCCAAGCATGCTTCGTCCTGCCACCTCCTTCAGCAGCTCCTTTCTGATGCATTCTGATGCATTCATTTCTACGCTCCACTTTCAAGTGGGACCCAAACCCCACTTGGGACTGCTTTATATGACACAGTTCTGGAAGGCCAGCCTTCTGAGCGAGCCTGGATGGAGGGGTGAATACTGGCTGGTTCCTTGCTGTGATTTTCCTGGGGTTCGTTTTCTAGGCATTCTTAGAAGGCAAGACTCAGCACCTGCTGGTCCAGTTAACCCCATTCCTGTTTGCAGCAAGCTTGACTCCTTCCTTCCTTCCTTCCTTCCTGGTGGCTTCAAGCTTGCTGTGCAGGCAGAGATGACCTTACGTTTTAGATCTTCCTGCCCCTACCTTTCAAGAGGGGTCGTAGGTGTGACTGACTGGTTTCCATTCCCTCCTTGTGTGGGATGGAGATGGGAGAGTTCCCAAGTAGAGGGTAAGGACCGTGGGTTTGCTCTGCTCCCACACTTGTAGGGTCGTGGGTTCATGACCCGTGATGTACCAAGTTGGTTGCCTTGGGGAGAGAGGAACCTCTGATTCCAAAGGTCCCAGGGAGCAGAAAGTCTTGTCTAAGCTGCCTGGAGACCTTCCCTGTCCATCTCAGACTAGAACAGCAGGAGATGAAGGCTGTGAGTAAGATGCTAGGGACACAGAGGGCAGGAGCTCTTAGTGCGTGACCACTACGGATGAGTCTGCACGCAGCCCTGCCAGAAGCCATTTCGAGCCCGCGCTTTGTGAACCCGATGTCCGTGTGATCTAGAGAGGAAACTGGGTGGAGTGTGTGAGGGGGGTGGTCACTCCCTCCTCCTTTCTGCATCCAGATGGAAGATGCTGGGGGCTGCCCTGTGTTGACCAGTCAGGCTTCAGAAAGGAAACTGGGGATTCTGGGACACTTGGCTGCTCTTGTCCCCTGCTGAGATTGTTCCTGTAATTAAGATGGGAGGTTCAGAAAGGGATACTCAGAGCTCAGCTGGTCCATGGCCATCAAGGCAAGACAAGTAGCATTACTGCTTTGAGGCCCATTTTATGGATGAGTGACCAAACCTCCCTCCCTCCCCGCCCCCCACGACCAGCACAGTAGTCATTCCAGGTGACTATCTCTGCCTTGCTGCTTGCTTTCACAGGCTGCCGGTGGCCGAAAGGGACAGGAGTGGCCTCCTTCCTGAAATGGTAGATTCATCTTGTCACACCAGCGTCTGAGTCCTGAGAGTATGGGAACACATTCTTGTTTTATTCTCAGACTACTAGTACAGGGAGGGGGGGGCGGCCTTTTGAATTCTCAATTTCTCTGACCTAAAGCTTCCCTGGCCTAACCTTGGAGGTCTTTGGGGAGTACGAGGTGTTTGTTTTAGCCATAGGAGGTTCATCAGTCCTCGGGCGAGATCTCTCAGGTTGTGGCACCTGGTTTTCTGCTGATGGAAAGGTTGTTTTGAGACCTGTGTAACTTAGGCCATGCCTGGGCAGAGCTTCCAAATCTTTGGTTTAGAGTTCCAGCCTGTTGGGCCTCCAGTCCTGGGGATCCCAAGGACTCATTCTCTTGGTGGTTGTGTGGGTGGGTGGAGCCTCTTTTTTTCCTGGTCATGCTCAACTGGACCCTTTGACATCTCTGATGTCCATTTCCTGCAAGACACAAATGGCCAGACCAGTCGCGCGTGCGCGCATATGTGTGTGTGTGTGTGTCTGTGTGTGTGTGTCTGTGTGTGTGTGTTTTCCTGCAGCATTTTTATCTCCATTGGAAAGTTAAGAGAAATTTGTTAATGACTTTATTATGTTCCCCTCCCATCCCCTTCTTTTCTCTTGTGGAGCTGGTTATAAAGCTGAGAGCCATATACGTGTTAATCACATGCTGTCTTATTGAGCCATATACCTAATGGTTCAGTTAGCATAGTGGGCCCAAGTTTAGATCCGAAACACAAAGGTTTGTGCCTATAATCCCATCACTGGGGAGATAGAGAGAGGTGTGTTCCCATTGGCCCGTCTGGAGAGAAACCAAAGAGCTACACGGTCGATGGGAGACTGTCTCAAAAACTTGAGACAATAATTCCTCAATAATCGAGGAAGGTAGTGTTGACCTATGATCTTCACATGCAAGCACATACATATGTACTACCCTGTGAACACATACACATGTACACCACACACACAAACAGACACACAAGCATCCACACAACAAGCATACGTACACACAAGCATATATCTGTTTCATTTTGTCTTGAGATAGGGTCTCACTAAATTGCCTAGGTTGGCCTTGGGCTTGCTGTAGCAAGGTGTGCCTTGAACTTATAATCACCTGCTTTAGCCTCATGTATAGATAAGATCACAGGCTTGTGCCACCAGACCCAGCATGAATCCACCCCCCTCTGTCCCTCTCTCTCTCCTCTGTCTCCTTCTCCCCCTTCTCTCTAAATTTAAGAATTCGTTTGTCTTCTCTCTTCCCCTTCCCTGGAGCAGAACTTGTGACTCTCTGGGTGGTATGGGATTGGGCTAGGGAGTCTGTGTATCCTCCTCCCTGACCATATACACAGAATAGCGTGATTTTAATCAATAAATACCACCTTCTTGTGCCTTTGCCAGTCTACCTACCTACTCTAGCCATGAACTTCCAATTTTTAGTCTGTGTGGGGCAGGTCTTGTTGGGATAGATGCTGGTGGCCATGGTAGAGGTCGGGTGACTGGGGAGGAGCTTCCTCTGTTTAAGGAGTTTGATTGCTACTTCGTCGTGATGGTTTTCACTCTGAATCTCTCTCCCCTGTCCCCCAGACCCTCCTGTGCCATGGCTTCTGTTTGCACTTGAGGTTGCTGGTGCAGTTTCCTCTGTGTGGCTATGACTAAGGGTTGGGCTCTTTGGTTTCTGCACAGTCTACTAGATGGAGAGACTGAAACCCACTGTCTTACCCTCTCACTCTCCCTGAAGTCCAGCTGCAGGGTTTGGGGACGATTTTTCCCTGTGATGATCTTAAGTCTTGACTAGGCCATATACTGCCACTTCATTGGCACCCTGAGGCCAGCCTGGGCTTCAGGGACCTGAGGGTCATTGGTGTCTGGTGGGCTGGGCAGACTGCTAACCTGTGTCCTAGTTCCATTACTGTGGAGAAGAGCAAGACAAGCAGGCATCTTTAGTTCTTAGTACCCTCTTACCAGCCCTATCTTGGTGAAAGGGTGCTGTATTTGTGCACTTAGGTCTTCCAGGGCTGGATACAAAGGGTGGAGAGTGTTTCTGTGCAATTTGTCATAGCAGTCAGTTTGGGTTGAGTGAGAAGAGCTGGTAGAAGAAAGCCCTGGACGGTCTGGCAGATAGAGAACCTGGTGTGTGTGTGTGTGTGTGTGTGTGTGTGCGCGCGCGTGCATGTGTATCCATCCATGTGTGTGTACATCCATGTGTGTGTGTGTGTTGTATGTCTGTATCTGTGTGTGTATGTATGTATCCATCCATGTATGTGTTGTATGCTGTATCTGTGTGTGTATGTATCCATCCATGTGTGTGTGTTGTATGTCTGTATCTGTGTGTANTGTATGTGTTGTATGCTGTATCTGTGTGTGTATGTATCCATCCATGTGTGTGTGTTGTATGTCTGTATCTGTGTGTATTGTCTCTGTGTGTGTGTGTATCTGTGTGTATGTGTATGTGTGTGTGTCTCTGTGTGTGTATGTGTGTGTGTGTGTCTGTGTGTGTCTGTGTGTCTGTGTGTGTGTCTGTGTATGTGTGTCTATTGTGTGTGTGTGTGTCTGTGTGTATTGTCTCTGTGTGTGTGTGTGTGTGTGTGTGTGTGTGTGTACATAGCTCTGACTTCTCTTGACTCTGTTCCTGGTCAGCACATAGGGTAGGGCTGATCCTGGTCCTGCCTTTGCTGGAATGATGGGATTCCCATCCCACCCCAGCTTCATTGCATGGTCTGGGCATATGGACAGCCTCACTCTGCATGGCAATAAGCACTGCAGGAGATTCCATCTTTCCCTTACTCTCCCTGTGGATAGCAGCTTACTCCTCATAGGGCGCTTCTCCCTGTCCCTGTGTTGTCTTTTGGTTTAGATTTTTTTCTTTGTACATTAAATCCATCTGTAGCACTGGAAAAAAAAAAAAAGAGAAATCATACTAGCTCTTTGGGACACGTCTCATGTATAAGGGCTGGTAAGGGCTGGTTCTTTACGGAGCCTTTTTTTTTTTTTTTTTTCTTTTTTACTTTCTGTATTTGTGTGTTTGGAATAGTATTGATGTCAGTAGCTCAGCCACTGCACCGTTGTCTGGTTAGCACGTCAGCATAAGCAGTCATAAATACTGATGTTTGGATCTTGTGGTAAAACAGAAACCCAGTGGGTCCACTTATCTAATCTGAGGTGAGGGTTCACTCAAACACAGTGGAAGGTTTAATTCTTTTGGTTAATAAGGGACATATGCCGTCCCTGTGGGTTGCAAAGCCATGGCTGTCTGGGAGGTATCCATGCCTCTAGGGGTCAGTGGGAAACTCGGGTGTGCAGGCAGTAGGAGGGAGGCCTCCAGATGGGGCCACCAGCTCAGCAAGTTTCCGTGTGGGCTTAGGCACCATCATTAGTAGGCCCCTCGGTGCCTTTGTGTGAATTAGAAAAGGTGCCCATCTTGTGGGAGGATGTGGTTCTTAGGGCCTGTGACATGGTAAGATGGACCTCTCTGGATCTTACATCTTTTTGCCCACCTTCCCATCCGATGCCTGAGTTCCCAGGCCCAAGAGTCTCTTGTGGCTGGAGAGTTCCTGAAGTAAAAGGTGATTTAAAATGTGAGATGTTTTGAACTCTTGAGTTTCTGAAGATTGTGGCTGTCAGAATCCATTTTTGTTGATCCCTCAGTTAGGTTGGACCCTCAGGTAACCAAGCAGTTTCTCTAGGGCATGCACTGCCAGGCTGTAGGTCACTGTAGCTAGGTGTGGACAAAATGTGAGGCATCTCTGGATGCTTGGGTGTCCCAAGCCAGCCTGGGGATGTCACATGGAAATGGGGGCATCCTTTTAGCATGACTGTCTCTCGTGACCAAGGCCAAGAAAAATAGCACAGAGGTAGGAGTGGTGAGGAACGAAGAGAAGTGCCCACGTCTCACAGCCTCAGGCACCATAGTCCTTAGGCTCCGCCTGGGGAGAGCACAGGTCTTATGTAATTGACGATAACCAGCAATGACCAGGAGACCTGTTCTTTGTGCAGATTTTGAGTCTTTGCAAGAAGATCCAATTTACCTTCATACTTGATTTGTCTCAAGTCTGTGTCTTGCATGTGTGCGTGTGTGTGTGTGTGTGTGTGTGTGT
>NC_034599.1:43919099-43930019 GCF_900095145.1 Mus pahari | reverse complement strand
TTGGCTGATCTCTTATCTCTGTCTTGTGGTGAGATGTATAAACCTCTAAAGTATCTTAAAGAGATAGGCACACTTTTTAAATGAAAAAAAAAATTGTTTGTGTGTGTGTGTGTGTGTGTGTTGGCGTATGTGTATTGCTTTTCTTTTCTTTCTGTCTCTCTCTGTCTTTATCTCTGTCTCTCTCTCTCTGTGTGTGTGTGTGTGTGTGTGTGTGTGTCAGTCAGAGGACAGTTTGGCACCAGACCTTGCCTTCCCCTTTGATTGACATGTCTCTTGCTGTTTGCGGCTGTATATACCAGACTAGCTGGCCTGAGAGCATGCAGGGGTTCTCTGGGATCCATCATCCCACCCCGTGTAACTCTTCGCATGTGTATGGCAAGTGCTCTACCCACCAAGGAAATAGACGTGCTTTATGTTAGCATTTGAAGTTAAAGCTGGTGGCACCAGATCTTGGCGGGGGGGGGGGGCAGGGTGTCTCCTGTGTGACCATTTACCCTGTAAACATCATGGTGTTCCTTTGCACAGGCCGTGGAGTTTGAAGATGTCTGTGTTAGCGTTTACAGCACTTTCTCAAAGGTGCCGGGTGCAGAGGGCCTGTGGAAAGTGGTTATTAGCTGGCTCAAAATATGCTCTGTACTCCACATGTCTTTTACTAAATTGCCCCAGTGGTGTTGAACTCTTTAAGTTTTCCTCTGTCAAGTCAGGTAAGGCAATGTCCCCGTCATGCAGCAGTGGTGGTGCATCTGTGACCACCTACCTTCTGCGTGACTTTCTGGTTTAGTAACGTCATCGAGTTTCCTAGCCTAATTCTGTCCTTTTTTGGTTTTGATGAGAGTGTTGGATACCAAAGAGAGAAGGGGGAGAAAAAAAAAAAGGCAAATTCTTTAAAAGGAACAAAAATATGTTTTGTGAGCAATTCTACTTCTGGATATCTACCCAGAAGAACTCAGGCAGGACTGCGAATAGAACTTGGACGCCCCTCGTCACCTCAGTGCTATTCACAATAGCCAGAAGGTGGAAGCAACCCACGCACGCTTGCCGCCACATGGGTTCGCAGACAGACGGTGTGGAATACTATTCAGCTTTAAAAAGGAAGGGCATTCTGGTCCGTTGAATCCCACAGATGGTCCTTGGAGGCGTGATGCTAAGTGAGATAAGCCAGACACAAAGGACACATATTGTATGGCTCTCTGTAGCTCAGATACCAACGTTCTATGACGTAAACTCATAGAGACCCAAAGTAGAATCAAGATGAGAGGAGCGCGTGCTCTGTGGGGAGAGCGCACGGAGTTTGGTTTCAGAGTTTTATGCGTGTACCAAATGGCACTGAACTGCATACTTTAAAACAGTTCGCAAAACCTCCCGATTTTATGTTGTCTGTATTTTTACTATCTTAAAAATGTGTTTGATGCTAATTGTTATACCTGGTGCTTGAGACAAAAGTTTCTTAGAAAATACTTAGGACATCATGCTATATAAAAAAAATCCTCTTACTAGTTCACACGAGCACATGGGCATAACCAACCCCCCCCCAAACACACACACACAAATGCACACTCCCTTCCTTCCTGTTAGTTATCACCCTTTCTCATATTGTCCTTTAAACATCATTGTTATTAGCACATTTATTACTGTTGTTGTTGGCTTTTTTTTGTTTTGTTTTTTTGTTTTTTGTTTTGAGACAGGGTTTCTCTGTGTAGCCCTGGCTGTCCTGGAACTCACTCTGTAGACCAGGCTGGCCTCGAACTCAGAAATCTGCCTGCCTCTGCCTCTCAAATGCTGGGATTAAAGGTGTGCCACCACTGCCCAGCTTACTACTGTTTTTAAAAGTCAGTGTTTTTGTCATGTAGCTCAGGCTGACTTTGAATTAACTATGATCCTCCTGCCTCAACCTCCCAACTTCTGGGATTATAGGAATGCCTTGCCAGGTCTAGGAGATCTAAAGCATTTGCTTATGGTACGGACTGAACCTAGGGCCTTGTTTGTTAGTCATAAGCAAATGTGTCACCCTGAGGCTTTATCCCTCCCTACCTCCCCCACCCCTCCCTGAGAATAGGGGGGGCAGTTTTAGTTGTTTTGGGGTGCTGGGGATTGAACCTATGGCCTTGCACGTGTTGGACAAGCATTTTACAACCCAGCCCTTGCTTTTTTTGGCCAGTTTTATCAGATGTGTTGGTTACGGCATTTGAACTGTCATTTGTGTTTATGAATAGCTGACAGGCAAAGTGCACACCATAGGAAAGTGTGTTATCTCTCAGGCCACACTGAATAGGTACTTGACCTCTAATAGAATTCTAATTGGATTTCTATATTTACTCCTTGTTCCAGTATTTTTTTAATGAAACATTTTTGTTTGCTTGCTTTTGTTTATTTTTTCTATTCTTTTTCTTTTTTCTTTTTCTCTTTCTTTCTCTCTTTTTCTTTTTCTCTTTTTCTCTTTCTTTCTTTCTTTCTTTTTTTTTTTTTTTTTTTTGACAGGGTTGGTTTCTCTGTGTAACCTTGGCTGTTCTGAAACTCACTCTGTAGACCAGGCTGGCCTTGAACTCAGATATCTGCCAGCCTTTGCCTCTGAGTACTGGGATTAAAGGCTTGTATTACCACCTCCAGGCTGTTTGTTTTTTGAGACAAAGTCTTACTATGTAGCCCAGGCTGGCCTGAAACTCAGGGATCTGCCTGCTTGGCTTTCCTAGACTGGGGTTAAAGGCGTGCTGCACCAGCCCAGACCCAGCCTTTTTTTCCCCCCTAAATAATTAAAAAAAAAAAAATATCCTGCCAGGTGTGGTGGTGCATGCCTTTAATCCCAGCACTCGGGAGGCAGAGGCAGGCAGATTTCTGAGTTCGAGGCCAGCCTGGTCTACAGGACAGCCAGGACTATACAGAGAAACCCTGTCTCGAAAAAACAAAAAACAAAAAACAAAAAACAAAAACAAAAACAAAACAAAACCCAAACCCAAACCAAACCAAAACAATATCCTTGGCTTAGTTAGAAAGGACATTCAACCCAGTTTGCAAAGCTACAAGAGAGGTTTCAGAGAGTTTAGGTTTGGCCCCTTTGTGAGCAGGCTTTTGCTGGGGCTTACAATCCCCTCCTGTGATGGGGCTTACCTACCCTATAACCTGTTGCAAATTTAGCCTGAGATTTTTGTGAGTTTCAGAGCAGAATAAACTTCCCTCTCCCCAGCTTGTTTGCTCTTTCTTCTCCATTTGATTTCCACTTAAATGAAAATGTAAAAACTCCCAAAGAAAGGCAAAGCAAACCACCACCAAATTCCCCTAGCCCAACATAGTTAGAGGGGAAGGACAAAAATTATACGGAGTCCCCTCCCCAGCCTCCCTGTGCCCCCAAGGCACGGAACAGGGAGCAGCCTCATTCTGGGCTTCTGGAGGCTCAATGGCCAGCATGTGTAGGTATGGGGCTCGCCATATATATAGTACCAGGCGTGTGGGCGCACTTGTGGGGAATCTGAAAAAACATCATTTGGCATTTCTAGGTTTATTTTAATCTTACAACCTTTAACGCCAGACACATAGCTGCTTTCCCACTTAATGTAACTATACATTGATTGCTTTTAATTAGTGTTGGATCTTTCTTAGTGTTTCACAGCTTGGGATATATAAAAAGTCTGACTTAAATTAAAAGAAGAAGAAAAAGAAGCAGCTAACTCTTTGACAGGCTCTTGAGTCTGAAGAGAAGCCAGCACTGAGTCCTAACCTCTCTGTCTCTTCTTCCTGAGTTGTGTGGGCAGTGGAGCCCTGGAGGAGGGCAGAGGGCGTTTCCTCTTCAGAACTTAAGCACCTGTATTGAAATGAAAGTAGGGAAGGTCCCCCCCACCCCCCCACCCCCTGTTTTCACACCCTAGCCAACTGATGAGCGGTCATGCTGGAAAAATGGGGTCTTGACCAGAAGAAAGGGGTGGGGTCTCATTCCTTCAACACTCAGGCACTGCTAAGGCTCATTTCTGGTTTCTGAGGCAGGATTCTGCATGTTTGCTCGCAAGCCTCTGTGGCCCTGGCGAATTCTCCAGTAAATATTTCAGACATCCTTGGGCCTGCTTCCCTCTCCCTGCAGTAAATTACATATTAAAGTAGCCTGGTAACTGAGCACTGGTTGCTGTGAGATAAGGCCTGGGAAATCAATATGTTTGCCATGTGGCTGCTTGTTTATGACACCTGCCTCTAGAACAGTTGAGCAATGTTCTGTTTGTTAAGGCTGCATTTCAGGAGCCGGTATCCTCCTAAAACACCCGAGATCTTAACGGGGAGAGAGACGTGCTGCACCAGATATCGATTTTAGTTTTTCCAAGAGTAGAATTAAGCTTGGAAACAGTGCTCACAGCTCATGACCCCCCCCCCCCCNCACACACACTCCCCTGATCCCTAGCATTGTTAGCACAAAGGGAGGTGGATCCTCTGTCGTGTGTGTGTGTGTGTGTGTGTGTGTGTGTGTGTGTGTGTGTGTGTAAAGTTATTTGTATATAAGCATCTTACAATGTTACACTGTTACAATGTTACCACATGTTACAATGTGGTCAGTTGACAGAAGGCACGCAGCCTGAGATACAGACCTGCAGGTGTCCTTAGATTTCTCCCTCCCACTTCTCTTACTTCCACCCCTCTGATCTTCCCTGATTAAAATAAGAAAATAGCAACTGGGCGGTGGTGGTGGTGGTGCATGCGGCTGTGTGTGCCCTCAGGAGGCAGAGGCAGGCAGATCTCTGAGTTCGAGGCCAGCCTGGTCTACAGAGTGAGTTCCAGAACAGCCAGGGCTACACAGAGAAACCCTGTCTCCAAAACAAAACAAAACACCCAACAACTAAACCAAACCAAACCAAACCAAACCAAACCAAACCAACTCCTCCTCCAAACCAAAAATCCTAAAACAACATGAAAACACAGAAAAATGAGCACACCAGTCTGTGGCTAGTGAGGTTTGGCCCACCGGCCCGCCCTCCCTTTCTCCCGAATCAGGGTCTCATGGAGGCCACCATGGATGACCATGGACTCCTCCTAGTCCTCCTCCTGCTCCTTCCTCTAGTCGCTGAGCACTGAGTTAACAGGTGTGTGCCACCACACACCTGATTTCTATGGTGGTAGGGATTGAACCTTCATGCATGCTAGACAAGAATGAAGGGTCTCACCAAGATGTAAGTCTGGCTGTCCTGGAACTCACTCTGTAGACCAGGCTAGCTTCAAACTCAGAGAGCCTCCTGCCTCTGCCTCTACAGTGCTGGGATTAAAGGTGTGCCCTGCCATGGCTAGCACTGGCGGGTTTTAACAGTAGAGTAGGTAAGACTGAACCTACTGGTGGGTCGTGCTTTTGTTTATTTGCTTTGTTTTTAGAATCAGGTCCTGCTGTATTGATATGGCTGGCCTGGAAGTTGTGTAGTCTAGACTAGCCCCAAACATCTCAAATTTACTGTAGTCCTCCCGCCTCAGGATTACAAGAGGCAGCCATGATGCGAGGCATCTTAAAGCCATTGAATAACCGAACACCCCAAGGGAGCAAAACGTTAGTGTGAGGGTGAAGGCATGGTTGTGCATGTGTTAGAGGGTGAGGGTGCATGAGGCTGGCAGCTTGGGAGAGAGGTCCTCAACACTTAGCCTTCCATTTGGTAAAAGAGTAGCATCCATACATCACCCCTTCTTCATCCAAGTGATTGATAAGGAACAAGTGTGTCTAAACAGACTGCGCGGGAGCCACTGGCTGCCAGGCACAAAACCTGCATCGTGCCGGTGTGCTTGGGTGTGCCTGGGTGTGCCGCTGGTATTCTGTACCTTTTGTAAGAAGCGTGGGGCTTTCTCTACCCTGCTCTCCATGTCCTGTCACTCAGACGAACAGACAGGCCTTCTCTGCGTCATTGCTTTGCCAAAAAGTGAGTTAAAGGTTTAAAGAGAAACACGGCCTCCTCACAGAGCACGCAGGAGGCAGCTGCCGCTTAGGTGGACGCCTCGCGTATTCAGTCTCATGGATGTGGACGGTGGACATGATCTCCTAATGACACTAATGTATTCTGAGGCCTCATGGTTGTGTTTGTGTTTTTAAAAATCCCGATTGGCAGGTTCTCCTTAATCAATAATGGCAAAATGTCTCTTTTCTTTCTACTTTCCACGGAATGGTAGGTGGCTCATCTGATCATCTCTCTTCTGATGCCAAGTCCAAGATGACGCACAAAATAGGAGGGAGATGGGTTAAGGTAGGAGAGCCTGGGGAGCTAGGAATTAAAGAAAGAATACTTCCTCTTCCTTAACCACTGGACAGATCCCTGTTCTTCCATGTTAGGCATGGTAATTGACCTGTTTAAGCAGATGAACATATACTTAATATTTTTGTCTGATTTTTGTAGCTCTTTGCCTATCTGGTAACAAGGTGTTTAAAGTAAAGATTGAGTTGGACAAGTATGACACACTCCATTTCAGGGAAATGCAGTCCTACAGCGATGTTGGGGTGTCCGCAAGCTGGCTCCTTTCTTCTTGAGTGTACTCAGGGAATGCTGGAAATGCATGGAGCCCCATGAGAATCCTTGTGGCTCAGGTGTTTCGGAGGGATTTGTTGAGGATAGCGAGACTTGAGGACGTGATCTCCTTCTTTCCCTGTTGGGTGGGGGTGGGAGGACAAACCCTGGGCTCTATGCCTCCAACGCAAGCACCCTTTCAGCCCAGCTACATGCCCAGCCCACACTGATCTTTCTGATGGGCCCTTTTATGAGATGTGACACAGTGTGCTTCATGGAATTACTAACATTTCACGAAACTGGGATAATGATCAACTCGGATCGAGGCCGGATGATGTCACACCCCCGCTCTCAGGAGAGCTACCTTGGGTACCTAGCCAGAACACAGGAGTGTGGGCCACCCCAAAGTCCTTTTTAATGAGATACTCACATGGGCCTAAACTTGGGGGACTCAGAAGACACCAGCAACAAGAAACACTATGATTTGTTTTTTGTTGTTGTGGTTTGGGTTTTGTGTTATCTTCTACGCCAGGATTTGGAACGCTTGTCTCTGATTCAGCTCTCTCCCTACGTTGACAGCGCGACCATGATCCTTTATTGCTGAGTCTAAGATCGACTGGCTCATCTGCTTAACCTTTTAGAGGCATGGCAGAAATCTGTGACTGAACAGGGCAACACTGAGCTACATGAGTCTAAATTTTGGAGTCAAGATGAGGCTCAGGCAAGAGCTTGGCTACTTTGGAAACTGCATCCTGTGCCCCACCCCATCAAGCATCTTAATGTCAGACTCAGCTTGAATGAGACTCTACCCCTGTGAGAAGGGCATGAGATGCTGTCTGATTGGTGAAGTCATTGTGGAGATCACATTTTGAAAGCACATATACATGGTCTGGGCAGATAGCATCTATTAAGAGTGCTTACTGCTATGCTAGAATAGTTCCTAGCTCCAATACCAGACAGCTCATGCAACTGCCTGTAGCTCTAGTGTCATTGGATCCAATGCCCATTGGCCTCCACAGGAGCCAGACATATGTGCCACACAGAAACTCATTCAAGGGTGTGTGTGTGTGTGTGTGTGTGTGTGTTGGGAGCACACATACAAATACTCAAGTAAACAAATGTCAAACAAAAATGCATGTGCGTTTATATTCCTCACTGTTACTGTAGTACAAGGTAAATGTTAGTTTTCCAAATCCTATCTTGACAGCAGGAAATCTGAATTCATTTCTTTATATTTTTCATGCTGTGGCACAAATGGAGATATATATGCTTACTTGTTTCTTAGGATATGTGTGTGTGTGTATATATATATGATGAAGGAGGAAATGCTGTGCCCCTGGGAGGGAGGAATGGTGGGGGTAAGGCTGTCCCCGATGGAAAGCCTTTTCTTCATGAACCTGGCTATGCTCTATCAACCAGAAGTCTGTTGGACTGACCCATTTTCCCTGTCCATAGCCTCAGCTTCGAAGACCTCTTTCTGCTGGCATGGTCCTCTGGGTTCTAGCATTGGTAGTGAATTCAAAGCCAAGGCTAGAACAGGACTACTCACAGACCTCTGAGACAAGACCCCAGCTGCCCTGCCCGGAGGACTCTCTGTAGCTTTTCTTTTCAAACGGAAAAACAAATCCTTAAAATGTACTCAGAGGAAGCATTTTCTCCTTTGGCTAGAAGGGACTGGGGAGTTGCTGGCAGCACTGGGCCGCGGTCTCGGGAGCCCAGGGAACTGCTATTCCTAATGTGCACTTGGCTTTTTATGCATGGACTGTCCTCCAGCTCCTGGGCAAATTTCTCACTCGCGGGTTTTCAGGAGAAAGGTTTGTCATCCGTCATCACCTTCCTCATCCATCACAGCAGACGGGGAGGCACTGCCTACACCAGTGGGTAGGTGAGGGAAAAGGTTATATGCAGTTTTCCTTTCTTCCAGGTACAGCTCTGTCCCACCAACCTCCCCCCCGCCCCGCCTCCCACTTTATGGCTGAGTGCATAGGCCTGGGCGTAGGGGATCATTCTGGTGTGTGTGGGCAGAGGGATATGTTTTGCTGATAGCCCTAGTTGGTCTTGTCATCCCCGTGGTGTGGTCGAGTAAGAGGTAAACAGCCATTTAATTATTTATTGGGTGCCTGGAGAATTTTATAGGCGGGAAAGCTTAGGGCAATGGAAGAAAAGGGGGGCCAAGCCTGGAGCTTCTTGTGTGACTCCCTCTTTGAGATTCACACATTAAAAAAAAAAAAGATTTATCTTTGAAAATTTCTTTTTGTGTTTATTTCTGTATGTGCACATGTGTATGGGTGCCTGCAGAAGCCAAAAAGAGTGTCGGATCCCGTGGAGCTGAAAGTACAGGCATTAGCTGTCTAATATGTGTTCTGGGAACTAAGCTCTGGTCTGCAGGAGCAGCAGGTACTCTTAGACCCCCCCCCCGCCCCGCCCCCTGCCATCTCTCCAGCTCAGGCCTGATGTGTTCAACTCATGCAGGCATGCCGGGTATCCTGGCACGGGAGTGAAGGTTGAACCACCTACAGCTCCTTCCCTGCTGATCAATCCCACCCAAAGTAGGCACTCTGCCTGCCCACTGTTAGGTCTTGCTTTTCTCCATGGCCGGAGCCACCAGATGGCACGTCATTGTATTGATCATTATTTTCACTCTGAGGCACAGCGCTGTGGTTATTGATGGTTAGAGGCTGGGGCTAAGAGAACCTTGAAGCCACTGAGAGCGGTCTTCCCGAATTGTGGGAAGCAGGCATGAGAGTAGAGATGGTGTGGAGAGGGGGAATGAGAAATGCTCAGGGAGTACTTACTGCCAGACATCTCTCCTCAACAGTCTGCCGACTCACATTCTCTTAAAAATAAAAGAAAGAAAAGAGAAAAAAAAAAAAAGGAAAGAAAAGACAAACATTTCTTTTTAGCATGTTCTGCTTGGGGGGGGGGATTAAAGAAGTTTGGGTGGCTGCTTTTTTTCAACTGGGCCAAAGAGGCTCAACCTGCCAGTGAGTTTTGGTGACCACATGTAACAGCCAGGGCTGCCTTTCTTCTCTTTGCTTTCTCTGAACCTTCCTGAGAGCCCAGGCCCCTATCTCTTGGGGGATTAACTCCTTGTGGCTCCAGGGTCGTTGGTCCTCCCCCACCGGCATCAGTATCTAAACCCTCTGTGCAAACAGGATGTTTTCTTGGCCTCTTATCAGATGGCACGGGGAGATGCGTGGCCGAGATAGAGGTAACGATTAACTCATCCTGAATTCCTTTCACGAGCTGAGGCCCCAGACCGACTTAACCACTGAGCAGAGGGAGGCTTTGACAGGAGTAAACCAGATTGGGCCCTCTGTCTCTGAAGGAGGTGTAGGGGGCTGGCTGTGGGGTTGCATGCTCCGGGGCAGCACTCCCCCACCCCCCCCATCCCCCCTCAGTCCCACCCATGGGTTCCCAGCTCAGCAAATCAAAGAGAAATTGACAAGCCATTTTTTTTTCCTGAGTGGGGGCTAAGTAATTGAATTTGTGGGTTAACCACTCTGGTTTCTTTATTTTTCCTCACTCCTTGCTTCTTCTTAGAGTAGCACTAGGACTAAGGGATCCAGTTTGTGCTTGTTTCTGGAGAGGCAGGAGGAATGGGTAGGAATCCATGTAGGCAGCTGCTTGGTCACTTTCTAAAGAGCTGCCTTTTGGATTGCAGAGTAGTTTAGATTTTGTTTGTTTCACCCCAGGTTGTGCCTGTGTAGAAAACTTGGGACTAACTCTATTCTGTTTGCAGTTAAACGTTTCAACTCAGGAGGCTGACAAGACAGACTCGGAACAGGGAGTGGTCTAGCAGAGTTTTACAAGTAGACACCAAGCAAGTGTGAGCCTGCAGACACAGGCTGCTAGGCTGGGAGGGACCCAGATACCTGGGGAAGCATGTCAGCCCTTATGTCTGGCCCCCTTGATTTGAGCAGTTCTTAACTGGTTTCAGGCCAGGCTGTGTCTACCTTGCTTGCCACTCCCCAGGGAAAGAAAATGGTTCAGAGCTGCTGGTCTTTGGCACTGCGCTCTGTGCAGACCCCTTCCATCTAGTGACCACTGGCCAGCACACCCTTTAGTTACATCTGAAGCCACAAAGAAAGGCATGTGTCTTATCATCTGGACTTCAGATCAGTCTAACCGCTCGGAATGACAAGATGAAGTCCATCTAGGCACCAGAGAGTTTCTCATTGCAGGTTCCCTTGAGATGAAGACTGGTTACCCCTCTGAAGCCGTACTTCCCGTCTGTAGCCTGTTTGCAGAGCCAGGTCCAAATTCTAACCCAGATCTTAGCCATCTACCCACACGGAGAAGAAACATTTGCAAAGAAGTTAGACCTCTTGGTGAATTTGGCACCTGTAAGGTGAACACAGCGGTGTGGGTAGAAAGGCATTTGGGTCAATCAACCTTAGTTTAATCTTGTTATCTGAATGTATTTCAGGTTTTTTTTTTTTTTTTTTTTTTTTTTTTTTTTTTTTTT
>NC_034599.1:43911508-43919053 GCF_900095145.1 Mus pahari | reverse complement strand
TTTTTTTTTTTTTTTTTTTTTTTAAAGAGGTGTGGGATATCTATGTAAGTTTCAATTAAGGCCTAGAGCTGGCTTGTCTCTGGGTTTCTTGTTTGTTTATAAACTCTGCTTAGGTGAGGTTTTTCTTCCACTTCCCCTCCCTTCCCATCTCTCTTCTTTCTCTTATCCTAACAGTCTCATAGGTAAACTTAGGGAAAGACAAACACTTCTCCAACTGTCACCCGGGGTGCTATAAAAGAGGCACTTGGACAGCGGTTCTGCAGGGATTCTTGTCTTTTCTCAGAGTTAACACAAAGGGATTGGGGGTAGCCCCATCACCAGGGGGAAGACGGTTTTTCTTCATTTAGCTTTTAATTGCTTTCTTTCACTTTTATGTATAAAAGATTGTCCATTTAATTAACTCAAGAATGCAATTTCAAAACCACTAATGCTTTACACATGATAGCTTTTAAAATAAAAGTAGCATTCTAATATTGCATAATGTTTTTCTCTCCTAACACGCCTCCCTGCGCCACCCTCCACCCCACCCGCCTGTATTAACCTTTAACAGTGTAGGATTGTTAGAAGAAAAGGCTGTTCCTCTTCTTGATGGGGGATATCTCTGATTCCACTCTGTCTTCATTAAAAGAAAAAGATAACTACATTTTTTAAGTATTATTATTTTGTGTGTGTGTGTGCATGTGGGAAGGTGCACAAGCCAATTGGCACCATGAGGGTCCAAGGATCAAAAACCTCAGGTTGTCAGGCTTGACGGGAAGGCGCCTTCACCCGCCGAGCCATCTCATCTCGGCCTGCTCTCCTCTCCTCTTTCCTGACGGAAAAGAGATCGGGTTCCTTCTTATCTCTCCTTACTCCCTTATCGCTTTAAAAAATGTTGTGAACGTCTCAAGCCCTTGGCATTTTTTAAAAACCATTTTTGATTAGTGTTTGGTCCTTGTCCTTGCTAGTCCTGCCTGCAGCCTCTTCCTCTTCATCCTTTCCTTCCTCGTCCTTTTTCCTCCTTGTCTTCCTTTCTCTTCTCCCTGCCTCCTTTTAAGGCAAGATCTTACTCTAGGTCCAGTCTAGCTTGGAACCATTATAGACAAGAGCCCGGCAAACCTTCCTTGCCTGAATCCTCCCCCAGCGCCTCAGTGCTTGCTCGGATCACAGGTGGATGCCACCTCATCCAGGATCTTACAGGTTGCTCCTGGAACCCAGCCCAGCCCTTCAACCTCTGACCTCCTTCAACGGTTGCGTCTTGCAGCCAGACTTGGGAAGGAGCAGGGTGCAGAGGGAGTGGAATCTTGGTCTTCTTGCAGGGACCCCAGGTGCTGAGGACACCACTTGGCTTTGCTTTGATTTTTGAAAATGAGAGGTAAGCCCATGGCGTCCCTGAAAGGGCAGTGACTTAGGCTGAGTCGTGCTCCCCAACTTCCAGGGTCCAGGTGGGATCCCATGACATAAGCGCTTGCTGGAGCACCTGGGACTCGGCATTCCACTTGCGTGCCGCAGCTGCTGCTTATTTCTGACGATGCCAAGAAAACAACGTTTTTAAACCTAAGGGTTGTGGTAACTCTTGGTCGTCTTCTGTCCCTCTAGGAGAGGAAATTCAGTGGTTGCTGTGGGTAAGATTCACCTTGCAAAGAGCCCTGTTCTCCTGTGGTGCCTTTTCTCTAGAGCGCATGGCATTTTCCGTCCAACCAGTGTGGTCTCCAGGCTGTACTTTCTCAAGAAGAACGATTGAGCAGCTAGTAGATGTTAATAAGCCATTTTGTTCTTTCACTGGGGTAGATGTCTGGCCAGTGCTTTCCCTGTGCTAGGCGCCTTGGGAGAATCCTGTACTTTGGATTTTGTACCATGATGGCAAAAAGGGATTCAGAACAAATGCTTTCTGATGAAGATCGGGACTATGGTTGGGTGAGTGGGGGTAGCTAGCCACAGCCTACCTACCCTTAGAGCATGTTTTTGTTGCTATTCAGGTTGTTGCTGTCCCCTGTTTGTAGAGAGCGGTATGAATCTGATGAGAGATTTGAGAGTAATGGTTCCCCCTAAAGCTTGCCCTCCTCAGAATGAGATCCCCGGGTCTTCTCACCTTTGTGTTTTACACATATTGCTGCTTTGTCCTTAGCAAACAGTCACTCTTGAAAAGGGGAGAATTTTGCTTATTTTCTGTGAGCCAAAAGGCTGGCGGGAACCCTGTGTCTTGATCATTCATCAGTTCCCAGGTTTAATTCATTGAGCTATTTAAACTTGGGTGTGTAAGACAGCAGCTCCCAATGGGCTTCAGCTCTGGGACCCCAGGTTCTGACAGAGGAGACACAGCAATTGCATGTACAAAACCTTCCCCACCATTAGAAAGCTGTTCCTGAGTCTTGTGCCTTGGGACTTAGAAACCCACTATCTCCAGCCTCTTAGGTCCTTTTTCTTTAAACAAACAAATAAACAAACAAACAGCCCAGTGTGCACTTGTGAGCTAACGTCTCTGACTGCTGTGGTGGCCACAGCATCTGAATTTTATAGACTTAGTGACCCTACACTTAGCAGCAGGTCTGTGTATTGCTCTCTGCCTCTTGATTTTGGAGGGAGTTCACTTTAATATTGTAGTGAAACTTGGCGCCCCTCCTGAGATACATGAGCCATTAGGAAATTGTCAGCAGGGTTTGATGAAGGGTCACCGAAGAGGAGGCTCCTTTCTTCCTTAGATCTGGAGAGGCGGCCACACACGGCCTCCACACTAAGGGATCAGACACGTGGCTTCATTCAGGTCTCCAGGATAGGCTTCAGCATCCTTTGTGACAGATGAGAAACTTCATTTCTACTGATGAGAAGTTCAGAGTAGTTGGATATTCAGCCTGTGCTTTGAAGCTGTACCTAGAATTGAGACTTGGGGTTTTTTTTGATTGCTTCGTCTATCTGTGTAATGCATGCTTGTATTCTCCCTTGGTATTGAGATGGGCAGACAAGAGTTCAAGGCAGGGCCACCTTTATCATCAGACTCTGGTTCTTTTTTCCTGAGTTGGTGGCAGTGGGGTGCAGACTAGACACAGCTTGCTGCCACTAAGTAGCAGCTCCAGGCATCCTTTTTTAGAGATCTCCGTTAATCTGGATTTTAAACTTTCAGAATGGTTCAGAATGAGTTGGAGTTCATTAAGAACACATTTTAAGATAGACTTTAGCTTGGAGAGTAATAGCAAGAGGAACTGGGGGAAGGAGTACCACAGACCCAACTTCTCAAGAGTTGCACTTACATGGTTTAGCAGTAGCTGTGCCAGCAGCTTGGCCCTCTTCTGAAGTTACATTGTTTTTAAGGACCACTCCCCTGGTTTTTGTGATGAGACTAGAGGAGGGTCTCTGAGGTACACTGGTTAAGCGTACAGCTGTCAGGGTGAAACCATTATCACAGAGCAGTGTGAAGGAGCAAAGACATGTCTTGTACTGTGAGTGAAGTCCTTAGTCTTGTTTATCAAGAGTCCCAGAGAACTATAGCTTACAGCTGGGAAGGATAAAGACCTTACTCGATCCCTGGGCCTGAAGCACGTTTATTACTATTTCGAAGTACGCATTTGGACTATCACTATATAAAAATAACACTGGGAGCTGGAGTTGAGAACACTCACTGTTCTTGCAGATGACAGCAGTTCGGTTCTCAGCACCTACATTGGGTAGCTCACAAAGGCCTATAACTCCATCTCCAAGGGATCTGGATCTGGCACCCTCTTCTGGCTTCAGCAGGCACCCTCAGGTGGTGTACACACACACACACACACACACACACACACACACACACACGGGGGTTGGGGGGAGAGCTCCCAACACATATACATAAATAGATAAGAACAAGAGTCTAGGGAGATGGCTCAGTGGTTAACAGCACTTGCTGCTCTTGCAGAGAACCCAAGTTCAGTTTCCAGCATCTACACGATGGCTCACAACTGTCTGAAAGCCCAGTTCCAGAGAATTTGACATCTTCTGGCTTTCATGGGCACTAGATGCGCTCATGGTGCATATGCATATAGATATGTAGGCAAAACAGTCATGCTCATAAAAGTAAATAAGTATATCCCTAAAAATAATTAAAAGAATGTTCTTGTAGGTCGGCAACCTTCAGAGCAAATTGTGTTAACTGTGCTCGGACCCTTGACTCTTAACTAGAAAGAGTTCTTGACCAGACTCTGGGGAAGAGGTTCCCTGCCTTTCTCACGTCCCCATAACTCCCTTTCTTTATACCCCTTTCCGTTTGCTTCATCGGTGGGCCTGTCCGCTACGGGTGTGGGAAGATGGCAGACCTGTTATGCTAACCCATGTTTAGCTTGACTTAGCTAAAGCCCGCACTTTAAGAGGTGGCTCAGGCGAAGGGAGTAGAAGAGATTAAGCGCCCCCTCGTCTTTGGCACGTCTCTTTTCTTCTTCAGTAAGGTTCCTTGTCCTGTCAGTAGCTCCCCATCCAAGTGTGACAACTATCCAAGGAACGTTGTTCTTTGGCTCACAGGTTTCTTTTGCCCTGTGGAAAATGGCTTTCTAGAAGTCATGGCTGGCTTGTGGTGAGGTCAGACCATTGTGCCTTGAGGTGTGACATCATCAACTTAGCCAGGTCTTTGGTTAGGGAAGATAATGTCTGTCTCTTTCTCTGGCATTTCAGACTCTCTGACCCAGCCCATCCCTCATGACTAGCGACCCTCATTTGGAGACACTTGGGACTTGAGGGTGATGGAATTGCCTGAGGCCAGGGTTGGGGAGCACAGGGACACCCAGATGTTTGCACAGTCTCTCCATTGCCCTGGTTAGGAATGTATTTCCTCAGGATGGGTTATGGCCTTGAAGTGAGCTGAAGATAAACATGGAGACTGTTTCACATTGGAATACCGTGGGGATGGTTTGAGAGAAAGGTTTAGGAGTGGGGGGCAGGGGCGAGAGGAAGGGCAGAGTGGGGGGGGAGCAGAGTGGGGGGGGAGCAGAGTGGGGGGGGAGGGAGGCCCAAGGACTGGCTTCTGAGACACAGCAGTCCAGGGCCTGTGGCTTCCGCTGCTTTCAGCAGAAAATAGGCTTCCCAGAGGTGACTCGGCGTGCCTTGGGCCGATTCTCTCTGGGAGTGGCACCCAGGCAGTGCCGTGTGTTGGGGTAAAATATGGAAATCCAGGTTTAGAAGGCTGAGTGATTAGAATCTTTAGGGAAACTGATGTGTCTTTTAAAAAGCCTGTGTGTGTGTGTGTGTGTGTGTGTGTGTGTGTGTGTGTGTGTGTGNGAGAGAGAGAGAGAGAGAGAGAGAGAGAGAGAGAGAGAGAGAGAGAACGAACATGTGCTTGCCATACACAAATCCTTCTGAAAAGCACATACTCAGGGACTTTAAAGTACTTCAGCTTTATCTCCTCATAATAAACACTTTTTAAAAAAATGATCATTTGGGGGAGATGGGCTCTCAGAAATCAGGGGCAGAGTAAGTGTGGGGGGATTGTGGAGGGTATGTGTGAGTGCTGTGGAGGTACTTTGGGCTCTTTGTTTGGGACCCCCCAATGCCATAAAAAACTAAGTCTCTCTGGCTGGCTTTCTTCCATTTTCCTTTTCCTCTGGGAAGGACTCATGCTTCCTCGGTGAGTCTGAGCTACAGGGTGGTGTATAAAATGGTCACACGGGACAACCTCCATGCACACCCCAAGCCGGGAGGGGCTTCCGTGGTTTTCATTCCACCTGATGTCACCCTCTCTTCCTAGGGACTCAGGGAGCACTGTGGAGCTGGCAGAGTCCAGGGCAGCAAACTTTCAGGGCTTTTGTCAGCTCTCATTTGGAAGACTGTGTGGAGATGCTGGGTTGATTTCACTGACACAGATTCTAAGCAAAGAGATGGGCATCAGGGAGAGGCCATGGGCGCGGGAAGGGGCAGCAGCCTCTCTGTCTTCTCTCCTGGTACCTTCAGATCTTGATGCTCCAGTGTGCCAAGGAGAGGGGAGATGTAAACAATTCCAATTGCCTCCAGGATGCAGCATCTAATCTAAACATGATTAAGCTGATTTGATTTTATAGATTGGAATTTCTAAGTGATAGAAACGGATGAGGTTAATGTGAAATATTTACTTAATAAAAAGCCTCATTACCTGGTGCTGAAGGGTACAGGGAGAGAGATTCTGGGTAACACGCTTGATCTTTTGGAAATGAAGTTAGATGCAAGTTTTCTTGGTAAAAACTAAATTCTGTGATCTTGTTTTTACACATGCTGTGCTTAAATATTAACACCAATTGAGCAAATTGCCTTTTAACTGCCTTTATTTGCTTTCATTAACAGTATAATTTAAAAGCTCAAGAATTTGCATGGAACCTGTTGTGCATGTTGGGGGGGGGGAACTATTCATAAATTAATTAATTATGAGAACATTATCTTTTAAGGAAGGTCACCAGACAGTAGGCCAGTCTTTGAAAAGCAATGACGTGTGTTTTATTATTTTTTGGAGACATCATGTACTTTTGACTTAGAGGGGGAGGAGAGAGGGGAGAGAAAGGGAGAGAGGGAGGGAGGGAGGGAGGGAGGGAAGAAGGGAGGGAGAAAGAGATGGGGGGGAACACTTGGCTGGATCAAGAAAAATTTTAATGACTGGGCATGTTTTAAGTTAAGTTGACTGAACCTAATTACACTGTAGTTTTGGAGAGCTAAAGGCAATATCGTTGGTATTTAAGCACCAGTTTCAAAATGAAAGTCAACCTCTATAATTGGCTGAGCTCCCTAAACTCTCTCTCTCTCTCTGTCTCCCCTCTCAACCCTCTTCCCGTCCTTTCCTCACTCCTAGACCAATGGGAAGAGGGAGACCCTGCCAGCAGCACTGCCCATCATCATGGCATGGTCCTCCGTTGGGGACAGCTCATGGGACTGTTCTTGCACGAAAGCACTGTAAATATCTTGAGACCTGCACGGTTTCCCCTGACCTCAGTTGCTTCCTTCTGGACAGATGTTCCTGTGGTTGAGAACCTTGGCCAAAACAAACGATATGAATGGGATGAGGAGACCACTGTGTCCTAGGGAGGCCAGGAGCCCTGCCTCAGGTCCCCTGGGGGTTATTTGACACATGCTGTTCTGACATCCCTGTTTGGACAACACGTCCCCATTTCACCCTCCCTTCACATGCGGCCTTTCTCCTGTCTTCTCTTGGTGCTGTTGGCGGTTTTCCTAATTAACTTAATCTGTGGTCCACCTTTTTTGGGTCTGCAGATGCCAGAATGCTGAATTTATTTATTTTGAGTGTTTTTGTTGGCTACTGCGGAAACGCATTCTTTCTTCCTTCCTCCCTCCCCCAGAGCCCTTAGACCCTCTTTGAGAAAAAAATCCCTTGTTTTCATCTGTCAGATGTGTGTTATTTTTAGGGGAAAGAGATGAAAATATAGTATAATTAGTATATTATAGTATATTAGTATAGTATATTTAAATAGTATATATTTTAAAAGCCATATACGAAAGTTAAGGAATACAGGAGAAAAATGGGGAAAACAGACCTGCCCTTTTCTCTCCTCCCTCCCTCCTTCCCTCCCTCCCTCCTTCCCTCCCCCTCCCCCCTCCTCCCCTCCCCTCCCCTCCCCTCCCCTC
>NC_034599.1:43879466-43911493 GCF_900095145.1 Mus pahari | reverse complement strand
TCCCCTCCTTTCCTTCTTTCCCTTGCTTGCTTTTGTTATGTTCTGTGGTTTTCTCCCAGCCTTGAGGCCTTGCTGAACTGCAGAGTCTCTGAAGGCATCACTTGGCCCTCTCTTTACAAATGTTTCCGAGGGTACCTCCTGCCGTATGCCAACAGTACCATGAGTCTAACCCTTCTCCTTTGCAGGCTGCTTGCCATTCTTGTCTTTGGGCTCCCCACTGTCTCTGTCAGCTAGCTGTAAGTCACTAGGACCCCAGGAAGATCCACTCCTCCATCCCCCTTTCCTGGTCTCTCTTCTCCTGAAGCCCACACTGCGGCTATTGGGCCCTGAGGTAGGTTTAGATATCGGCTTGGAAACCGTCTGGAGTTGTGGGAAGGAGGGAAGGATGAGTGCCGAGCGAGAGAGGATGCTAGAGTGGTAAGTGTTGCGCTCAGCCCCTATGCTTGACCCCATCATTACGATCATTTCACAGAGGTGAGCTCACCAGTTTCTCTCCCATATCTGCCTGCACTTTGCCTAGAGTTCGGCCATGTGGACCAGAGAGTCAGTCTTCGCTCTTCGAGGCTATTGTTTGGTTTGGATCTTGTTCAGGAACAAGGATAAAATAAAATACAGACATTCTGCAAACGATCCTTCTGGTTATTTTGTCACTCCGTTTTGCCTGCCCACTTTGTCCTTCCTCTGATCTTGGCACAGTTATTCCCAGAGTTGACTCTATGGCAAGTGTTAAGGCAGCCATGTTGACTAGATAGATAGCCAGTTTGTCTTGAACTGAAGCTTGCCTTCTGTTCTTCTGTTTGCATGTACATCCATCCATTCACTCACCTAGTCAGTCATTAACAAAATGTCACAATTAATAGTAGCCGGATTAAACATGTTTTATACATGGGAGTGTGGGAGCACATGGACCGTCACACATGTGTGGATGCCATGGTAGGCAGGCAGCAGTTGTCGGCAGCCTGTGGAAGTCTAGCCTGAGTCCTGGGGATTGAATCGGGTCATCAAGTTTTGGTGACAAGCACCTTTGTCCACTGAGGCATCTGCCTGTTCCTCTTTGCTTTGCAGATAGAGTTTTGTGTAGTCCAGGATGGCCTCATTGTGTATCCAAGGCTAGCCTTGAGTTCTTAATTCCTTCTTCTACCTCCCAAGAGCTGGGGTTACAGGGGTGTGTGCCACCATGCCCAGCCAGCTAATATTATTTCTGTCTCCGTAGTATGTGTTCAGAAAATGAGTCAAATTGTATTCTTTTTACAAGTAGGTAAATTTAAAATTACCTGGTTGCAGTAGAGTGTCTCTGATACCTCTTTACTTCAAGGTAAGGGGCCGTGCATGAGTGCTTTTTGAAAGACAGAATAGTGGATGAAGACTGGAAGTTGTATGTTCCCAGTCAGGAGAATGACAGGTTCAGAGTTGGTGTGGGCTACTGAGTGAGTTCTAAGCCAGCCTTGTCTACTTGTGAGGCTTGACTCTAACCAAAATGACCAGAGTAGAAATGTTATTTTGGATCTCAGGGCATGGGAGGGAAATCATCTGGTTGGCTAGAGATAGGGAGCTTCTGTCTACACAGATCCTTGTTCTTGATTTTTAAATTAAAAAGTTATTTGTTCACCGGGTAGTGGCGGCGCATGCCTTAAATCCCAGCACTTGGGATTTCTGAGTTCAAGGCCAGCGTGGTCTACAGAGAGTTCCAGGACAGCCAAAGCTATACAGAGAAACCCTGTCTCAAAAGAACAAAACAAAACAAAAACAAAAAACAAAAAATAAACAAAAAGTTATTTGTTTGTTTATTCATTTATAGATGTGACTTCATTCTTAGCCCACGCTGGCTTCAGGACTCATCTGCCTCGGCTGCCCAGGTGCTGGGATTCCAGACCCAAGACACCCACACCTAGTTTGAGCTTAGTTTCTAGACCTGTTGGTTGTCTGGTTATTTTTAAAATTTCTTGTAATTCACCTAGATGGTGGCTCGTGCCTTGGCAGTGGGGTTGGCTGTGGCTTTGTGATGGGTGGAAGCCCGTGCTGATCACAGCCACAGTGTTTTTGAGTTTGTTTCGGTTCTTATCAGAATCCTTTCCAGGAACAGAGCATACTTTCCAGTACATGGGGCAGAGGTTGGAGTGGAAGTCACTGTGTCCCTGGAATGTTCCAGGCCAGAGCTCTCTTTTCTGTGGATGTCTGTGTGCAGACAGGACAGGCTCTCAGTGCCCAGAAACACCGCATTCAGGGGCAGCCATTTCCTTTCTCATCCCCTTTCTTTTGTTTGGTGGGAGGGAGGAAAGCAGGTTGTGTGGGAAGGAAGTTTGTGTTGCTGCTCCGATTTTCACACCCCTTTGATTCCTCTCCCCCACCACCTGAACTCTGAAGCCTTTATTTCCATCCCCGGGAAAACCCCTCTAGTGAATGGAACCATTACTTTTATACACAGAAGAGAGTAGTCGGACCGTGTGCAGGTCCTCAAACAGTTAAAGTGTTTGGGGTCTGTTGCCTCTCTAGAGGTCAAAGGTGAGACGGACTTTTTGTTGGTGGCCAACCCCCCCACCCCCTTTTAAAACTCCTTTTCCTTGTTATCTCAACTCCCAAATGTCAGCTTTGATGTCTATTGTTGGAACTTCAAGAGGACTCTTAGCACATCGGCAGGTGTTGGTTTTAGTGAGCGGGCGGAGAGTTCCACATTCTTGGGGGCAAAGAGATGGATCCCACCACATTCCTACCCCAAGAGCAAAGCTCCCCGTTGCCACACCCCTCCCCGGTGGACTTGCAGAAGACCTCTGTCCCTGATAGGTCTGGGTAGTAGGTGCCACTGGATTCCTTCCTTTCCAGGCCCGTCCAAAGGGATCTGTCTTCAAGCTGCAGAACAGCTGAAGGGAGGTCGTCTAACAACCACGTATTAAGATTTCATTAATCAAAGACACTTCCATGGCCCTTTTACAGAAACACAACTACTTTGGCTGTCCTCTGCTGACAGCCCGATAATTTGTCTTTCCCCGAAGAGGGAGGGGAGAGGGACAGGGACAGAGAAGCACACAGGGGTCCTGCTCACAGCAAAGGCTCCCCATGCCAATTCCTGGTATGCACATGTGGGTTCACAAGTTGATTTCAGCGATCTGCACTCCAGACTCACATATACAGTCAAAGCAGGGGGCAGCCAGCCACACCCCCTTGCCCCACGGCCCACATGGTAAGCCATCACTCCAAGTCTAATACTCCACGCACAATTGATGGGCTGGCTTTGCCTTTTTGCAAGGAGTTGCTTACCCCTGATTCCCAGCTCCACGATGTGCTGATGTGTGTGTGTGTGTGTGTGTGTGTGTGTGTGTGTGTGTGTGTAAAACGGATGGTCAGGGCCAGGGGAGGGGTGATGGGAACAGTGGGGCCTAGGAGCTACTGATTTGAAATATAGTCTTCCTTTTCTATTTTACAGAGCAGTTCACATGCATGGAGGCATCTGACCTTCTGTCTCTTGGTCCTGGATATGGCTATATGTACATTTAATTACCTCCCAGTGTCTCCAGAGTAGGTGATAGAACACTGCATATGCTGCTGCTGCTGCTGCTGCCGCCGCCGCCGCCACCTCCTCCTTCTCCTCCTCCTCTTCTTCCTCCTCCCTTTTAAGGTCTCTGATAGAGGGAGTAGCTTTGAACTCATTTTGTTGAACTTATCAGATATTTTTCCAAATACCAACTAGATACATTGACTCTGTTGAGAGACCTGCAGGTGAGGGAGGTATAAGCTGTTTCTTAGCTCTTTGGGGGCTAGAACCATTACACAATTAGCCACCATAAAAGATGCAATTTAGGAAAGTCAGCGGGGGCTGCAGGAAGGACAAGACCCTTTCCGTCTGGCTGAAGTGCCCCGCGAGCAGTTATTTAGTCCTGCCTATGTACCAGTAGAGATCTGAAAATCTAAAAACTTGGTTCTTGTCTCCAAGAATTTAATTATGTAGCAGAGAGAGTAGCCATGGAAGTGTAGAAGAGACACGGGGTGGTATAATCCAGGGGGAAATGAAGAAAGACTGATGCATGGTGGAGGCAGAATGGAAATGGCATTGTCAGTTTGAGGAGGCGCTGTGGACTAGTGTACTGGGATGGTATCTAAGCAGGGTTCTCAAGGACAGATGGGAGAAACGGATCACCCAGGAGGGATGACGTTCTAGAAGAGACAGCATGTGCAAAGGCCCTGAGGGGGACAGAGAACTGAACTCTGGTGTCTTCACTGTGGCTGAAGAGGTGGAGTGAGACTGAGAGCAGGGGCTGGAGGTGACTCTGAGCCTGCCTGGAGGTCTTCTGTGCCCAGCAGAGAGGCCTGCACTTTGCTTTGTATGTTTGGAGAAGGCGTTGAAAGGGTTTTATTAAGGAAGTGAAATAGGGGAAAGAGTGTCCTAGTGGGGACCGCTCTGAGAGCTGACTTGAGGATGAGGATGTGGGGCCATAGGGGCATCGCTGGGAAGCTGGTTGAGCAGTTTGGGTGAACTGAATGATGGTGGTGGCGAAGGAGATGGGGGAGAGGATGATGGAGGATGGGTCAGAGGATTGGTGGGTGCAGGGAGCTTGTTGAGAGTGGACAGAGAGATTATTAGCTGTTAGCTCATAAGTCCGGAGGGAGGTAAGGATGTAGGTGTTCTGGGTAGGAACACTGGGACATGGTATTTAAGGACGTCTTAGAAAAAGCTTATTACATGGGGGCCGGTATACTTACAACAGGTCTTGAGGGAGGTGTGTGTGTGTGTGTTGTATGTATGTTGTATGTGTGTTGTGACTGTATTTTGTGTGTGTGTGGTGTGTGTGTGTGTGTTTGTCTCTATGTGTGGTATGTCTTTCTGTGTGTGTGTGTGTGTGTTGTGTTTGTTTGTATGTGGGTGGTGTGTGTTTGTATGGTGCGGATCTGTTAGTGGGGTTTGTATCTCTGTGTGTGGCATGTGTGTTTCTCTGTGTGTATGTGTGTGTGTGTCTCTGTCTGTCTGTCTGTCTGTCTGTCTGTCTGTCTGTCTGTCTGTCTGTCTGTCTGTCTCTCAATTGCTCTTCTGCTTATTTTCTCACTGAATCTAGAGCTCCCCAGTCCAGCCCAACTGCCACTACTGGGCTACAGGAATGTGCCCCACACCTGACTTTTTACATAGGGACTCCAAATCTGAATTCATTTCTCAAACATATACCACAAATACTTTACCAACTGATCCATCTCTACAGCTTCAGGAAAGATATTTTGACTAGAAGAAGACGTCAGCCTACAAATCCAGTTGTATTCACTGACTTCAGATGATATTTTCAAGTGAATACGAACAGAAGTATCTTAATTCCACAGCAGAAAATGGTCCTTTGGAGTTGCTTGAATCATGAGAAGTGTTTTCATCAAAGCCTTTATTCATGGGTGTGCTGACATCTGGGGAGCGGAGATAGATGTTTTCCTGAGGTCCAGACTCCTGAGCCATGAGCTCGTCCCTCGATCCTAATTAATCCTTTGTAGTTAGTGACTGATGAAATCACAGCTCTATGAAATTTTAATCCTCGCTGTGTGCGCACAAACTGACTTTATCACAGGACCCCAGGTGTGTGTCAGAAATGAATAGTGGAATCTGCTGCATATTTGATTGCCTTGTGGAATCCACTGGATCTGGAGAAAACAGGGTGGAGCACCAGGAGGTTGTTTTATTTCTGTGGCCTTGTCTAACAGTCAAATGTACATCATGTGATTGTGGCCACTGTAGAGTGAGCAGTTAGCTGTAATAGCTTACCCGAGGAAACCGTGAGTGCAGGGAGACAAGGTGGCTGGAACCTGGGCCTTGGCATCTGATGATTCTTCCTCTCTTCCCTTTGCTGGGAGGCAAGGTGGAAGAGTGAGTGGAGCAGGTGGCGGGGTGGGGGTGGGGAGCAGATTCAGAAGAGACTAGTGGACTAGTGCTCCTGATACAAGGAGGAGGTGTGGCTCTGTGATGTGACCACATGCTCTGGCTTTCTCACTCCCTCAAAATGGTGAGCTCTGCACTGGAATAGCAAGAATGAGGGCTGCGCACACTGCTCGGAGGGTAGCCGGGGTTTGGATGGATAGTTCAGGTTGGCCTTTGTGACGTAGCATTTAGGGGCAGTTTTGTATAGCTGGGCATGGTTATGTTCCCACGGGTTACTCTCCACCACTACCATCCCCCTGTGGCGACTCTGGAATTACCTGTTGGATTTCTCACCAAGGACCTCTTCCAGGGTCTCCTCTAAGCCGGCATGTGCTGTACCAGCCCTGTCCTTTCAAGAGAACTGACAGGCGGATGCTTTTGTGCAGTGTGGGATTCCTGAAGTGGAGAGTTGGAAGCCTTGGTGACAGACTCCTGGTCCCTCCGTGACCAGTGGAAAGTGTCTGTTTTAGGGGGTTTACAGTGAAGGGAAGTGAGTAGCTGCTCTTGAGCGCCATAAATGACAGTCCCCATACAAGGGGACTTTAAAAAGCCAGATTCCAACGGGCTCCGAATACAGGTGCTAGGCAGAAGCTCAGGACGGTTATGTGCCTTTCTCGGTGTCACACAGCTAGGAAGCAGTGGGGCTGGGCCCTAGGTTCTGGGGCCTTCACTCTTTCCATTCCCATGGAAGGACTATTCATGCTCTTCTGGCATCTCCATGTGAGGGCAGTTATCACAGCTAGGCTTTGTCACTGCAGGCAGACCTTTCTTTGCAGGGGATTTCTCAGAAGCAGATTGCAGTTTTCTAACAAACAGGAAGGACAGAGTCTGCTGAGGAGGGTTGAGCCTGGAGGAGGGTGTTCTAGGTGGTCTCTCAGAACCTTCCCAGCAGAGAAATCTGTAAGGGGAGAAGTGAACTGTTCTATCTGATCTTGTAAAAGTGGTTGGCTGGGGCCAGTGACCATCTGCTAGCACTTTCCTTGCAAGGTTCCAGGAGGCCATTAGAGCCACACCAGGCCTCTCTCTAGAGCGTATACAGGCCCCTAAGGCAGAGCCAGTGGTCCAGATGGGGAGGGACCAGGAACAGAGCCTTAGGCCTGGAGCTGATTGGGCTCAAGACCAGCTTAGACCAGATTTCTCCAGCTCTCCCTCACCCATTTCCGATCTCCCCACTACTTTCTCCCACACTGTAAAGCTGTTCATCAACTTGACTTCACCACATTCTGTATCGCATCCTTGGAGGTCATAGCTTCTTGTTTAGTAACCCTCCATTGCAGCCTCTGGTATAGGAGAGGTTCTTTTCTAACCCGTCCCAAGCACTTTGGTTTTCTCCCCATGTTGCCACTTGGTTCTTCTCCATACCTTCTCTTCATCTCTTTGGATGCTTTCTTTTACATCTGGTCACGCTGTTGGGTCACAGTGTCATATGCAGAACTGGATCAGGATCCATTGAGGCTCTGAAGGGCTTTTGGTGAGCACTGTCTCAGGCGATGTGCTTTAAGTGGAACAGGAGAGGTGTTGTGAAAAGGTTCCTGTGTCTTTGCAGCCTTTTGTTTCAACCTGTTCACCTTAGGACTCTTTGTCCCTCTCCTAGGAAGCCACATAGCATTACTTCCATGGATATTGCCTCCACTGGCAGGCGTGGTTGGGCAACCAGGCTCCATAGTTGGATGCTTTGAAAGAAAACTGTGAGGAGCACCTGTCTGGGATGCCCAGTGACAGTCCTGTGAAATACCCCTGGCTCGTGTTGAGAGAAACTACAGAACCACATGGAATCTTTGGGTCCCGAATGTTCTCCACATTCCATGGTCCTGGGAAGGGGGTTCTTCAGCGGATGTCTTTCTTAGGAGACATCTTTTGATTGATTTTTCCAGGGCAGTGCACACTCTTGACTTGTAGGGTCTGCTGATTGCCATGGTACAACTCTTCTTGATGTAGCTCACTTAAAGCTGCCGATTGTGGGCTTGCTAAGACAGTCTAGAGTCTCATGTGTCCAGTTTTGTAGGTCAGAGCCTCTGACTGCCACCATCAAAGCCGTGACAACCCTAGATGGGCACCAAAGTGGAGGTCCAGCCCTTGCTGGCCCACCAGGAAGATAGGGTGTTACCTGGGGAAGGTCACTTTTCCTCCTAACCAAAACAGAATCCAAACCTGCATCCTTTGCCTTTTCTTTTCTTTTTTCTTTCTGGTCCTTGGCTCTGGTGAGCACCGTGGAAATCGACAAAAACCACTGCTCATTGCTGACATTAGTTGGTTGGTGATATCTGTCCACAGTTTGGTTTGCTAATCATAGCCATAACCCTAGAAATTAGGAGTGTTCCATTTCTGTTTTATAGATGAGGAAACCAAGGCACAGGCTAGAGAAGCCATTCCTTCACAGTTGGACAGTCTTGATGTCAGAGTGAAGCTTTGAAGTCAGCAATGGCTGATTTTCACCTCCCAAACCATCCCCAGCGCATCCCACTGCGGCAATGCACAGACTTGTACACATTTCGACCTTCCTCCCAAACCATCCCCAGAGCATCCCACTGTGGCAGTGCACAGACTTGTGCACATTTCGACCTTCCTCCCAAGACAGATGCTTCTAACATGACCTTTGCTTGTGTTGGGAGCTCTTCATTTCGGACTGTCACAATGGATTCTTTGAGGTGTGAAGTGTCATGACTCCCATTAGGGCAAGTTTGGCTCTGGGGTTCGGGCTCTCCTCTAGCATGGTTCCTAAGCCCCAAGTCCACAGATTTCACGGAGACTGAAATGGCTGCTTCCTTCATAGACACTGGGTTTGCCTGTTCCAAAAATGGTGATTTCTATAGCAACCATTTATTCTAGCAGATGTGTGCCTGGTAGGGTTGGCAAGAAGGGTGGGATCAAAAATGGAAACGGCCTTTTATTCTTCACTTCCTGAGCGCGTGCCCTGTATATGAGGCAAACAGAAGGAGAAACATGGCATCCTTTTAGCCTGTGTAACATATAGGGCCCAGCACAAGAGGATCTGTTGCTTAAAGCTGGTTTCTGTCTGCAGCTTAAGCTGGGCTGTGCTTGGTGGTGGAACTTTCTTTGGCAGACGTTCACGTTGGTTCCAATTCAGTGAACGTCTGTCACTTCAGTTTCTGCAAAATGTAGACATTTATCACGAGGTGGTTAATAAATGCGGAGGGCACAGTAGCTAAAGATCGAAAAGTCTACCATAGTGTGGACTAGCCCGCCTCTCTGGATGTAGGTTGTAGGTTGAATTCTGTGCATACATATGTCTAGCTGAAGCCAAATAAAAGAATCTGTTGTCATAAAACAAGATTTTCTTGGAGCCCAGGGGCAAGAAAACAGTCCTCCCTTGAAAGGTGAGAGAACAGAATTAACATCTAGCTGTTGGAAACGTTCTTTCTAGCCCTGCTCAGTTTATGCATCCTGCTTAATTTTCATAGTTTTTTTGCAGAGTGAATCCAAGAATGGCCTCCCCAGGACTTCCAGGCGGACAGGTGACAAGGTTAGGCTCAGCTGTCCATGTTTTCTAGAATCTCAGACTCTAGAAAACATTCTGTCCTCTGCAGCTGGGCTACGTGTCCACACTTGGCCAGTTGCTCAGCGAGGCTTTGTAGGGAGCACCATGGGTGTGGTCTGCTCAGACTCTTACAAGAGAGCTGCATGGCATGACTTATCCAAGAGAAATGTGCTTCCAACCCGCTTTAGTGGTTGGATTTCCGAGGTCAGAGTGCTGAAGGCTTCCTACACAGGGTGTTCCTTCTGGCTTGTCATCCCTGTGTCCTCACCTGGTGGGGAAAGAGTTAAGAGACTCTCATTCATATTCTCTCTCTCTCTCTCTCTCTCTCTCTCTCTCTCTCTCTCTTTCTCTCTCTCTCTCTTGTTTTTCGAGACAGGGTTTCTCTGTGTAGCCCTTGCTGTCCTGTCCTGGAACTTACTCTATAGACCAGGCTGGCCTCGAACTCAGAAATCCGCCTGCCTCTGCCTCCCAAGTGCTGGGATTAAAGTCATGGGCCACCACTGCCTGACTTCTTTTGGTCTCTTGAGGTCTCCTCCTCCTCTTCTTTTGGAGACATGATTTCTGTATGTAGCCCTGGCTTGCCTGAGACTGAGATTATAGTCACATGATCATACCACAATCCCAGGCTGGGAAGGGGTACGTAGGGGTGGAGGGTGTCTCTTTTTATAAGAACACTAATTGCTTCCTTGTAGGTAAGTCGCATCCCGCGGTATTTGAGGTTAGGCTTTCAGTATACTAATTTTAAGGATACACAGTTTAGTTCGTAGCGGTTCTATAGTTTAAAATGACTGCTAGGATCCTCCCTTGGCTTTTGTGGATCGAGGGGGTTTACAATGTCCCCTAAAAGGAGTCTACCACAAATAGAAAGGATGAATGTGCTACAAGAAAATCCTGGATGCCAGATTGGAGTCTCAACTATCTTCTTTCTTCCCTCCTTCCTTCCCCCACCTCTCTTAGATTCTGTAGCCCTCCCTAGCCTGATACTCACTGTGTAGTGTGGCTGGGTTCGCACTTGCAACAAACCTCCTGCCTCAGCACCCTAAGTGCTAGGATTATAGTTATGTGTCCCGGGGCCTGGCTTCAACCTCCTCGATGGAACTGCATTTGTAACTAATAGCTATGTTGTGTGTGTGTGCACATATACATACATATATGTACATATTCATACATCAAACATGTACCCACATGCATGTATGTATACATGTCTACATATCTATTTGTATATATACATATATTTACAGAAATATATGACTGTTTAGGAAGAGATTGTTTACAGATTCCTTTCCAGCTCCTGTTCCATACTGAAACCAGCAGACCTGGTTAGTTTCCTATAAAGTTTGAAATTGAATAAAGTACATTTTTTTTTTTACTATCACAGCCCCCCCATCATTTTCACAGCCCCCCCATCATTCTTGTTAAGCAACACCTGAATTTGCAATTCTGTAGTCGTAAGTGCTGTGTGATAGAAGATTCCTGACAATGGCCTTTAGATAAGGTTTTTAATGAAATAAGAGAGAGGAAGATGGAGAGAGAGGAGGGGAGGAGGGAGGGAAGAAGGAGCTAGGGACCCCAGACTCTTGCCACCACTAGCTAAGTGGGAATATGGGCACCAGGACATTCCAGGGAGCTTCCTGTGGCATACATTCCTGTGCCAGTGGATTACGTGCTGTGACAGAGACCAGATGATGAATATATTTTTAAACTTGGAAGCCACGAACCACTTATTATTTCTGAATTAGGAATCAAAACATATGAATAATCTCAACAGGGAATCAGCAGAAGCAGTCTCTCCTTGGGGTTGCTTTGCTCTGTGGATATGCTTGGGAGTGATGGGGAACCAAGTCCAGTCCATTCTTGTGACATGTAGGACACGGTGTGGTGCTAGCTCAATTCACCAGGCTCTGTGCGCATGATGCAAAGTTATACTACAACCGTGACACCTCGCGATCAGAGCAACACTTGGAAACAAGGAGCCATCTTTATTTCTGTAATGTGTTCATGTCACCAGGTATCTTGAGAAGAATATAGGATCTGGTGGCTGTGGTGACTGAAATGGCTGTGGCTTGAAATGGTGTTTTTAGATGTTATCACACACATCTCTTACCCGGTCTTTCCTTTTGCCTCCCCCTGCATCTTTACCCCCATGCCCCTGCCAAACAAGATCCGGAACAGAGGTATTCTGGAATTCCACCCTTGCTAAACTCTAGGATCAAGGGCAGTTTTTTAGGAAGGAGATGGAGGAAGAGGAAAACTCCTCAGGTAACCCTTTGGCCTTCCCTGTAGCTGGCAGAGCCTTCACCGTTCAGGGGCAGACAGATCAGCGTCTCTCCTAAGAGGCCTTGAAACCTGAGCTTCACCAGCCAGGAGACAGCTAAGCCAAGGCCAGCGAATGACCGTCTCCCTGTTCATAATGACTGTGCAGAGAGCACCTGTCCCAGCTTCTCACCCATTCTTCATAGCCAAATACGCAGTGCTTGCCACACAAGGCAATGCACAGGAGGCTCATCGGTGGCAGGAGACTTGGAACTGGAGAGCCAATGTGGGCTCGGCTTGCTCTCTGAAGGGAGAGGGCCAAGGGTGGGTACTTACTGGGTTTGCCTTTTCTGGGCGAACCCCAGACTCTTCATTTTCCCCGTCTACTTGTTTTCCAACAGGGTTTCAAAGGACGACAGTGGTAGCATCCATTTTGAGAAGCAATGCAGCATGCTTAGAGAGTTGATGTTCGCCCCTGCCTTTCTCCATCCCAACCCATTTTGTTTTTATGAAATTGTTTCAGAATTACAGAAGAGTTTCAGGAAAATAAAAATCCAGCATGCCCGTCCCCCTGCCCCTGGCCGTTCTCTCTGCCGATTTGGGACATGGCAGTACTGAGCTGGTCTGCCTACTGGCTCCTTTCTCGGTTGTACATAGCCACAAGGCGGCCCTTTCCAGTAGGAGGGAGGCTGTGTTGTACAATTCCACCTTAAGTGCTAGAGGGCTTGTGCTTTCTCTTGGGGGGTGGGAGGCAGAGCCTGGGCTAGTGGGAGAGTCAAGGGTGTGCTGATTGTAGGGGTGGTCTCCATGGTTAGAATCGTTGCTTTGGAGAACTAGGTTTAGACATAACTCCAGGGAGAAAAATCGCCCTGCAGCGGCATTTAGTTCTCCAACTCTTGTAAACAGATGGATTGTTATTTTACAAGGGGAGGGCCCAAGAGCCCTGGAAATCCTGGCCTCTGTTGTTCACCTGCTAAGTACGTGATCCTAGATGGGTGGCTTGGAACAGGGTACACATGGAGACTGCCCTGTTGAGGGTCCTGCCAGCCTCTGAACCTCTCAGTGCTATCTAATGCCTTTACCTAGGAATGGCTACAGCTTTTATCTAACTTCCTCTGCCTGATCTGGTCTTAAAATGAAGTGAATCTAGTGCTCTGTATTGAAGTATCTTCAGAGGGAACCCCAAAGCCCGAGTGTGGTGGTGTAGGCCTGCAATCCCGAGGCAGGCAGGATCTTTTGAGTTGAAGACTTGCCTGGTTTGCAGAGTGTGTTCCAGAACAGCCGGGGCTATAAACCCGGTCTTTAAAAAAAAAAATACAAAATACCAAAAATACTTTCCTGTTGCTCCCGCTGCCGCCGTCAGGGAGCAGCAGCCACAGCGTTGAGCTAACTCGTGGCTGTGGGCTTCAACAAGAGCAGTAAGAAGAACCCCAGTAAGCTGAGACCCAACGGATACAGCAGCTTCCTTACCAAAGCACATCAAGTTCGTAGGGGACGTGATCGGAGAAGTGCTGGTAAGTGGCACACCAAGGAGCTACTCAAGGTGTCCAGGGACAAGCGTGTGCTCAGGTTCATCCAGAAGAGGATGGGCACCCACATCCGTGCCGAGAGGAAGCAGAAGGAAATCAGGAACGCGTTGGCAGCTGTGAGGAAGTCGCTGCCAAGAACGACTGATGGCCCTGCCCCCTCCTCAGTAAACATTTATGCTGCATGGAGGTGGGGGGGTCAGGGGGAGGCAACCACAAAACAGGAGTTTTTGAACCCCCTTCTCTTGGTTTCATTGTGCGTGGATTGGTTCCAGGAAGTGTGGTGGTAAAGGGCTGGGCTGACATGAAGTGGAGTGCAGTGGGGCAGCAGAAGCCTCAGGAAAGGAGCCGAGTGTGGCTTTGGGGTGTGGCCTGGCGTGGTCTTCATCTAGAGGTGAGGTCAGGTACCCGGGATGCTGTGATAGCAGCTAGGTGAGAGCCTGGCTGAGTGGTCTGACATGAGAGCTTAGAGGGACATTCTGAAAGGGAGCACCGTTGGTCCTTAAGTGCAGTTAGGGGTCCAAGTCAGGTGACTGTGGTCTGAAGCCCCGGTAAGCAAACAAAAGAGTTGTCTGCCTTTCTCAGCTCACTCCTGGTAGCAGCATTGCCCTTCCCTAAGAGCATCCGTCCCAGTGGTTTGAGGTGCAGCAGCAGGAGGAGTCTCTTAAGGCCGGGACCATGTCTTTTTTCCTTCCTCAAGTGGAAGCCAGGGAAAAGTGGCCCCTCAACCCTGTCTTGTGACCCGAGGTTAGCATCCTCCAGGTCCTCCTCCTGCCGAGGACTAGGTATGCTTCCTTGAGTCACAGAGCCAGTGGTGTATCTCCATCTCAGGATGAAGGCAGGGGTAGCAGATAAGTGTTCAAATCCCTGCATGAGCTCACTGCTCTGTGTGGCTTCTCTTAGGGGAAGCCTGGCTTACACCTCTCCCCTTTCACAGCGGCTCACAGATGAAAACCAGGGTGACCTGCCAAGCCACTGGCATCAGAATCCCATGGGGTCTAGATGTAAAACTCTCAGCCTGCTTCGATGGACTGTAATCCAAGTCCCTGGGGGTGGAAGCCTAGCTGTATTGAATAAGCTTCCTAGATCATTGTGACATGAAGTTAGAGGACCACTTTTTGTCCCTGTTTGATCTCTGAATACTTCCACGAGCACAAGCATATACACACCTACGAGATGGTTTCGGTTCGACTGAAGATGGAACGCGGTAGAAGAGCACTTGCCTAGTGTATGTAAGGCACTGATGTTTAAATCCCCAGTGCCAGAGAAGCACACATGCACGAATGCATGCGTGCAAGCATACGGCCACACACACACTTGCCATCTAGGATGCTTTGCTATGCCGGTGTTTGAAGGTCAGTGGAGGGTGGTGCTGGAGGCTGAGCTTCTGACTAGACATGCCAAGAGCCAGAGGAGGGAAAGATTGGAAGAGGGTATCAGAATACGGTTTCAATCGGGCTGTTTGGGTGGCAGAGGGCTCAGGGATGGGCTCTGACCCTGATGACGCCTGAAGTTCTCCACCTATTTGGCTAGCTCACAGACCTCTGACTCTCCCTGCAGGAGTTGTGTGTCCTTTAACAGTCAAGAAGTGAGACTTGGTGGAAAGTTACGGTGCTGCTGTTTGTGTCTGAGAGAATGTGGATAAGCCTAGGTGGCTTAGCAGACTGCTGTAGTGTCCCTGTGAGGCGAGCCGGCAGTCACTCTTGATTGCCAACACGACAGGCTCTAGAATCACCACAGGGAAACGAACCCGCTGTGCATGCCTGTTAGGGAGTTTCTAGATTAGGCTCATTGAGATGGAAGAGCCACCCTAACTGACGGCAGTCCCATGCATGGATTGTGGTCTGAGCGACAAGGAAAAAGTGAGCGGCACACCAGCGTTCATCTCTCTCTGCTTCCTGACCATGGATACAGTTTGGCCAGCCACCTCATACTCCTGTGGCCGTGGCTTCCCCCGCCACGGTGAACTGCACCCTCAGATTGGGAGCCAGAATAAACTCTTCTTTGAGATGCTTTTGTGAGGTCATTTGTTGTAGCAAGGAGAATAGTTTCTACAGTGGGGTCTGAGCCTGAGAGGAGGGAAGTCTTCCGCCCTCCCCTCAGCCGCCCCCCACCCCCACCACATGTGGCTGAGTTCATGAAGACCTGGCAGTCAGTGGGCGTGGGGCTCCCCAGCTGGAGGTTGGATTTACCTGATTTTTAGTCTTCCTTGCTCAGTTAGGTAACTGGGGAATCCCTTTCTTGGGATTTGAGTCTCCTATTGACATTGTCCTGACAGTCTGCTCTGGTGAGACATGAGAAACCACGAAAAGTGCCTTAGAGAGCTAGGGACCTCTAGATGGAGGCGATGGGGGAGGGGCAGACCCTGAGAGATAAGCGCTAGCTTTTCCTGCACCCTCTCCCCTCCTGCCTGAGCATCTGGGAGCACCTCTTCAGGAGGACCTTTCCCAGTCTGAGGCAGAGGGATGGGTCACTTGGCCTGTGGACAGCTTTACCAGTGGCTGCCACCAAGTCACTCCTGCAGTGGCCATGTGAAAGGCAAAGGGATTGGGCCGTGGTTCTGCAGAGCAGGCGCCATCCATGTGGGCACAGTGGTACAGGGGGATGACTCAGGCTCTGCAGCCCAGGCTGGGTTTAAGTATGTGCACATGTGTGCCTCATGCCTGCAGAGGTCAGAAGAGGGTCAGATCATCTAGAACAAGCCATCATGTGGGCGCTGGAAAATCAGCCCTGATCCTCTGCAAGATCAGCAAGTGCTCTTAACCGCTGAGCCCTCTCCCTAGCCCCATTGCAGTATTTGTAAACGAAGTTCAGACCCTCAGAGATAAGACCGTGTTGAGTCTTGATTCTGGCTAGGGAGAGCCTGGGCTAGTGTAAGAGTCTAGGCTAGTTTGGAATGGGTGTGAGGTAGTCTAGTTATCTCACCTTTCTCTGAAGTGGCCATGTGCCTGTACGCTGGTCACCTTTCCATGTGCCATTAGCTGTTTGTAGATTTCTCTTCCTGGAGAAGCCTGTGGCAGAGGTAGGGAGCAGACTGCAAATGGGGAACAAACAGTGTTTACAGTCTTTACAGAGTCAAGAAGTGACAGCAGGAAGCCGTCCTCAATGTGGGAGCAGGTCAGGTCTCTGCAGGTATTTAAATGTCTGGAACCTTGGAGACACAGGACATGCCTTGATTGTAGCTGTGGTCTAGGTGGGCAGTGCTCAGGGGCCCCGGGCCCACTCAGTCCCTAGTATGGTTTGTCCTTTATTTCCTGTAGCAATTTTCCTTTCATTTTCTTCATTTGGAAAATAATCAGCAAAATCCTTATTTCCATAAGCATTTTTTTTCCTGGCTGTAAAAAGCTGAATCCTAAACCCATTATTATAGCTGTTCATGCTATTTTAATCTACTCTGTTTAGAGGTGAGAGGGTAGCAGCGAATCTACAATTACTGCGTACATTTGATCCATGGCACAGCCACCGGAGCCGGGGGAGAACCCTCCCGAGTAGGGTGGTACCACGCGTGGCAAATCACTTTCAAATTTACTAAAAATATGCCCCTCTGCAGCCATGTAGATATCATAATTTTCCTCCCCAAATCTTCTCGAAATCTCCGTTTGCTTCCCGCCCAACGCTGGCTCACCCGCCTGCTCACTTTAATTCTTTTCCTTTGGCCTTCGTGCCCACACACTGCCCTCCATGCCATGTACTGTCCGTGCCCCCCCTCCTCATTTTCATCTCCTGCTCAGAAATGTTTCCTATCCTCCTACCCAGCATGGTAGTGGAAACCATTTTTGGTTTGCGGCGGTCAAGAAGGAGAATACTTAGAATTTTAAATCTCCTAGCTATTTCACATTTAAACAAGCTGGCGAGCTGGAGTGGTGCCGTGCCTCCTACATACAGTCATTGTTGCATCCCCAGGCTCCCCCTTTCTATCTCTGTTTCGACTTCATTCATTTTTCTATTTGCAGCCAGTGCAGAATATGGGCTGCTCCCCCTCCCCTCGCTCCTGCATCCCGCTTTCTATCCAGTGACCTTGGCTTCCTTGAGAGCCACACTGTAAATGAAATGTGGCATTGCCACATGGATCTTGATAAAATATATCAGTGCATGAATTGATTTTCATATTGATTTCCTTGGGCCAGCAAGGTGTGTGTCTGTGGAAGCCAAGCGTCTTGTAATGATGGTCCTAGAAAGTGGTTGGGATGCCTAGGGAGGGCCGGCCTTTGCTTTCTTTTTCACCTAGGAAAACTTTGTGCTTGTTAGCCCAGGAGAGAGGCTCTTGCGCTCTCTGGGTTCACTCTTTGAGCATATAGCCTGATCGAAGTGAGAGAAACATTCATCTCTAGGCTCTGTGGCCTGGGCTTTGGGAGCCCATGATCTCAGTGTGTCCAGCTTCTTTGTTGCTGGAGAGACCTAGGAAACCATCAGGGTGGCTACGGAAGGCCATGTGCACCCAGCAGTCCAGAGGATCTGGGTTGGGGAGGTGTGTGTACATCCTCCCCCTGGTCATTTCTTCTTTCCTTTCTCAGCCTAGTTGAGATGTGGCGCTTGTGAATTTAGGACTGATGCTCTGCCCTAAAGGGATGTGTATAATTCATGACGTGTCAACACTGATGTCTGAGTGAGCATTGGAATGTGCTCTTGCAGCTCCAAGCACATACACAGGCCTGTGTGTGGTGGAGTCTACAGGATGTGAATGGGACATGGTCTCCTGCCTTACTTGCAGTGACGTTTATTAGTACGCTATGGACAACCGCAAGAACAACATCAAGACATGATTAAAGCTTTCCCTTTTCCTCCTCTGTCACCGTCTTCCCAGTGCCTTCTCTCAACTACTCCTGTGTAGACGCTGCTCTCAGCAATAGTTCAGCTGATAGTTGATGAAATTAAGTGAGCATAGCTTCATGTGATCCCATGTGCCTGTCTGTGCTTATGTAAGAGAATAAGGCAGTTGGAATGGCTGTGGTCACTCCTTGTGTTTTCTAGCTAACTAGAGAGACCCAACTAGAAGACCTTTCTGGTTGTGAGCTGTGCTGAGATACCTTGCAGCATGGCATAGTGTATCTATCTCCTGCTCTGGTAAGTGCCAGGAGGAGAAGTCATTGAGTGCTTTGGTGTCCCATGATCTCATCACGCTCGGGAACTAGTATCTTGGTTCCCAGTTATAATGGCATCAGAAAGCGTAGAGTCAGCTTGGGTTAATATAGTCAGTAGTTTTCAGCCAGGGACATCTTTATGCTCACGGGTGCATTTAGTAAAATCCAGAGACAGTTTTGGTTGCCACAGTGTATGTAGGAGAGTTGCTGCTGGTATATACTGGGCAGAGCTGGGAATATTCCTCACCTCGGTTTCTGCACGCCTTTCCCCCACACGCTATAAACACGCACTTGCTCTAAAATGACAGCCGTGCTGGGCCGGAACATCCTCACCCCAAGACAGGGCTTAGAGTGTATTTTGTTGTTGTTTTTGCTCAAAAGTTTGTAACGAATCTTAAATGTAAAAAAATCACTTCCCCCATGGGCCTAGATTTTCTTGAGTCAGGTGTTGGAAATGATCTGACATAATCGAGGTTTCTCATTCACTGGCGTTTATTGTTCCAGAGAACAAACATGGACGCCTGCCAGCGTGCAGATCAGCAGGACTGTCCCCAGATGGCCCACCCAGTGAATGCCCAAATTCATTGACTCATGTATGGCTAGTCAAAGCCACAAGGATCACGTGAATTTAAAGTTGGATTTTGAGGGTCCATGGTCTCACAAGGGGACGTGGGTCACCCTTGTTTTCGTGGCAGCTGAAACTACATTTTCAGAAACTATCAATAGAACTTTCCCGAGAGGCCTGCCAGGTATATGTAGACCTGGGCATTGCTTCTTGGCTGGCCCGAGGTGAGTCCTTGGCAGAATGCTTTGGTCTTGGTGAGACAGGTGTGTGTGTGTGTGTGTGTGTGTGTGTGTGTGTGTGGCAGCCAAGGCAGAGGTTTTGTGTGTTTTGATTGTTGAAAAACATTATCGGAAGCCAATGATTGTCATATGATCAGTTCATTTAGGCAGAATCTCATCAGGAAGGGTAGAGGTTAGGGAACAGGAAGGACCTCCTTTATTGAAGTAACGGGAAAGCTAATCGCAAATGAAGCTTCAGTGTTGAATGTTCTAGAACCGTTGAATATTGGTTTATTAACCTTCACCTCTGCCCTCTTGGGTGCTGGAAAAGAGAAGTAAAATNGAGTTGGCATGTTTGTCTGTGCTTCTGGCAAACACAGGTAAGATTGTTAAGAGATGGAGTATCCTGGTTTTGATTGGGTGTGCCAGCCGCCTGTCATGGCGACCTCTGACAGCCCCACACACCATTGATTCATACACACTGAAAAGGGAAATAAAATGCTCCCCCACCCCCACCCCCAGCCCGGGAAGATCAGTTTTCCAAACCTTTTTGAAAGGGCAGTGCCGCACTTCCTTNGGAAGTAAGTTCATGTTCCATGCTATATTATCTCATTTTGCCTTTGGTGTCTGCCAGCAGGAGGAATGGGGAGAGAGAGGGCTGTTGGTGGACTCTGGGTGAGAATCTGGAGTGGCTCTGCGGTCTTCTGGCTGTGCGACCTTGTGAAGATTTCTAACTTGCACTGAGCNTTATAGGGACCACAGCATACTCTCTAGAGCCTCTGCAGGCTTGCNTTCTTACTTGCCCAGAACTGCGCATGCGTCAGGCGCTCTGGATGGTGCTTGATTGTTAGGTGGGGTTTTGCGTACATCCTCCAAGTCGTAAGAGCTTCTCTCCCTTCTCTGGGGTCACCTGACATGTTGTTAGGTAGCTTAATAGAACTGGAGGCGTACCTGNACTCTCCCTCGGTACTCTGTAGACCCTGGGTGGATGTGTCTCCCGTCCTGTCTCTTTGATAGAAGGGTATTTATAGCCGGGTATAAGTACAGTCAGAAGATTCTTATAAAGCNCTGTTGTTACTGCAGTACCAAGTTAGAAATGCTTGAGGTTTCNGCTTCTTGGCTCTTCCACGCGGCCATGAATATTTTATGGGAAAGGAAATACTTAGTGTCTGACTCTTTTTATAGGCAGGCTACTCACGGGCTGGGAACCTTCCAGATCTTGCCAAAATCAAAATTCACTGCCAGTCCATCCGTCCCTCTACTTTCTTTTCAGAATCCACCAGAGCCCCGCCGTCACTGAGGCGTCGAGCTCTCTTGGCGAATGACCCCAGTTGTAAAAACCTGAGAGGTGCAGTTTCAGTCCTGGTAACTATCCTAAGCTGGAGGGGAGGGGTGAGTTACCTCTCAGCTCTACCCAGTCCTTCTGGCCTGGGGCTGCTGGTTAGTACCTGGTTGGCATCCACATGGAATCCAGACTGCTTCTAGGTACCCATCAGCACCTTTGGCCAGAGTCTTCTCTGCTCAGGGAGAGGTGTTTTGGAATCACTAGAGTCCACTCTGATCTTGGAACATAAAGATCACGGATAATCTGGACCTGGTGGTATCCCTCTATAGTCTTAGCCATTGAGAGGCTGAGGCAAGAAGATCTCGAGTTTCAGACAATCTCAAAAAACAAAACAAAACAAAACAAAACAAAACAAAACACAGTGTCCTACAGCAGTAGATTAAAGTCTAGCAGGCCTCAAGAGGCTTCTCCTTGCACAGGTAAAGGGGGGTGAGATACCCTTCCCAGGGCTTCTTTCTCTTCCCTTCAGTGACCCACGGGTAATGCAGGAAAGTGGGGCCTTTGTGGTTTCAGCGTAGCTAGCTTGGTGGGGACTCGGTGAAGAGGAAGAAAGGTCTCCTGGCTTCTGAAACATGGTGGGACTTCTTTGTTGGCCTCAGTGGATCCCTCCAGGAGAATATGCTCCTCTGGCTTGGACGCACAGTCTGTAGATAACCTGGTATGACTACAGTTGCCTTAGACCAGGTGGCAGGTCAGATCACAGCGTCTAAGAGCACTCTACCTCGCGGGAACTAACCCAGTGTGACTTATCAGAGCTGGGACAGAGACAGCAGTTGTCTCTCTCGCAGGTGAGCTAAGTGGCCTACTATTCTTACCAGCCTCCCTCCTCACCCCCGACTCCCAGTATCAAACATGGCTTTTGATATGCTCAGGGGTATAACTGGTTTCTCATGTGCCAGATGAAGACGTACATCTCTTAAAGATGTATTTCATTTTTGATGATGTGTTGGAGCCCCCTGGAACTACAGCTACAGGTGGTTTGAGCTGCCTGGCGTGCATGCTGGGAACTGTATTCCAGCCTGCTAGATGAGCATTTTATACTTATAACCACAGAGTCGCATTGTATACTTACAACCACAGAGCCGTCCCTTTAGCTTCCCAGGGCAGATTCTCTTACCAAGAGCAAGTCGGAAAGAAGTGTTTGATACAGTCTGAATCTCAGCTTCACTCTTACCCACTGGGCTCCGGGAGCTCAGACCTGTACGACATCTGCCTCCTGGACTGCCCTTGGTGTTCTCCTTGGCTTTTGATCGGGAATTGTTCTGCCTACCCTTCGTGGTTATGTCACTATGAAGCAGAGCTGTCTCTCCTTGGGGAAGCTCTGTACCTTCCCCACCCCTTTACCTCTCGGTCTTCAGACTCAGAGGTAGCCAAAGGCATGATAGGGAATAGAAGGTTCTGGGACTGGGGTCCTTCGGGCTTGTTTCTTCTAATGTTGTGAAGGTCAAGGAGGAGGGGCCCCCCCCCCCCCCCCCGCAAAACCGTGTTTATTATTCTCAATAGAGTCTGGCATAGCATTTTATCCCTAGGGCTAGCCTCAGAGTCAGAGTATTTAGCAGGTTGACATTCAGTGTCCATGTAACTACCAGTTAGATGAAGATGATAGATGTCTGGCTTAATGCATTGAAAGTCTAGACTGGGGCTATAGCCCAATTTGGTGGGGTGCTTCTATATCACACACAAAGTCTGGGCTTTAGTCCCTGACACATAAACAGACATTGTGGCCTATAACTGTAATCCCAAGACTTAGGAATTAGAGTCAGGAAGATCAGAAGTTCAAGATAATCCTTGGGTACATAGAACGGCCAGCCTGGGCTACATAACTTCTGTCCAGGCTTCCTGAAGTGTCTCAACATTGGAAGGATATGCCTTCTCTTGTTTCTTGTATGTAGCATTGACTTTTGGGTGACATTGTTCTGGAGACTGCTACAGTTTACCGTTAGAAGTCAGTTACTATCAGCTGTCCACCAAAAGAGAAATAGTTTAATATATTCTCCTGATTAAGGTCTCTGCCAGTAGCCACTAAATAGGCCATTGTGCCTCTGGCCTCCTTCCTCCCGGGCTCATGTGAGGAAGAGCCCTCCGGATGGAAGTGCCTTGGGAAAGAAAAGGAAGTGAAAAAGAGATGAAGAGGCTGCCTAAGGCTCTCTGCACATCTCAGCCTCCCTGGGCAGGAACTTGGTGGATGCATTGGTTCAGTACACAGAAGTGATACAAAGAGGATGTCGAAATGGCAATTAAGTATTTATATGATGAGGCAGGAGGATTTTCGGGCTTCTACATCCTTGCAGCTTGCTTGTGGAGAGAGGTCAGAGGCTTCCAACAAGGCCAGTGCCTGTGAGTTAGACTGTGTGTGTCTCTTGGGAGGGAGCTACACATGCCTGCTCACTCTGTTACTTTGTTTCAGCGAGCTTGGCTGTGTCCCTCTCCTTGGTCGAGAGAGCAGGGTGGGCAGTGTTGTGAGTCTTGCTGAGGTTTCCTCCTAGCCCCAGAGAACAGACAAGAATCAGGGTGAAGCACTGCGTGGCAGTCTGAGCACATCATCTTGTTCTGGTGATAAAGTATAGACAGTGTTCTTCTCTGCACTGGTGAGGACCACTTAGGCAAGCACAGTTCTTCATGAAGAGGGTTCATGAAGAAGGTAGCAAGCAAGGTATGGTGTGTTGAGTACAAAATGAGGAGGAACCTGAAGGGGCCAGGATAGGGGGATGCATGGCAGCTGCTGGCTGGCGTCACTCTTCAGGCCCATGCCCCTAAGCTGGTGGTGTTGGGAAGGCAGGAGGTGGCTCACAGGGCCAGGTATGGATTATGACTGTGGGGGCGGGGGACAGACTGTGTGACTCAGGGGTGGGTAGCATTTGCTATTTCAGTCTTGGTAGACTTTAGAATTTTGCAGCAGAGGCCAGGGAAGGATGTAAGAACTGAAAAGGGAGGGATAGAGGTTTGGAGGTGGGTGTGACCCCAGATGGCAATAATCTTACATATAGAAAACAGGCTATTTTTTGCATAAGTTGCTTGGAGCTTCCACGCAAAGCTGCTGGTATTCTTCCTGCAGCCTTAAGTCTCAGAACTCCCTCTTCTTGTCACCTCACCTCTCCCTTGTTCCTGTTGGGTATATAATGTCTTTCGTTCCCTACTTGATTATAGACCCTTGGCAGACAGAGCCAGTATGACATGTTCCTTTGAAAGCCCTTCACTGCGATTGGCTCCATGCCTTGTGTTATTAGACAACTTGAATGGCCAGAAAGACCACCGCTCGTTCCTTTCCTCTTGGGGGAGTTGCTCATGTATACTCCCAGTTTTCTTGCCTGTCCCAGGCCAGTTCAGTCTCAAAAGGAGGCAGAGGCCCACTTCTCCCTCTTCTCAAAGTGATTCTGTGAGGATTTATATAACATGTGCATCAAGAAACCATGGTGAATGTGTAGAGATGATGGAGCAGTTTCTACTACGTGAAAGTTCATACTCCAACACCAGTGGAGAAACTTAGAGACCTACACTTAAAAAAAAAAAAAAGAAAGAAAAGTGGTGTGTGTGTGTGTGTGTGTGTGTGTGTGTGTGCATGTCTGTATGTACAGGAGTGTTTGTTCTCACACACATATGCAGGTACCTGATGAAGCCAGAAGGGGGCGTCAGAGTCCTCTGGAATTAGAGTTCAAGGTCGTTGCGAGCCTCCTGATGCGGGTGCTGGGAATAAACCCCAGACCTCTAGAAGAGCACTAAGCACTCTTAGCCATTGACCCGTCTCTCCAGCCTGTGGGCTGGCACTTTTGATTCACAGTCTTTTGCTACTGACTGGTCAAGGTAACTCCCCAGTTCTAAAGAAGAAAAAGGGCTAGCGTCCAATTCCCTGGCGTTTCTTGGTTTCCTCTTTCCTACTGGTTATTGTTACTGTACTTCCTGCCTGCCGGTTCCTTTGTGAGTATGGACAGTTTGTCCAGGTGCCTGTTTGGGTTTTCTTTGGCAATGGAAAAACCTCACTTTACTATAAAGCTTCCTAACGCTTCTCTAAATGGAACGTGCTTACTTGGTGGGCCCCTCCACGTTTCAAATATTAAACAACTATCTCCAGAAGGCTTCCTCTCCCCTCCCCCCTCCCCCCTCCCCCCCTCAGCAAGCTCAAGCAGATGGTGAGAGGTGGTATCTGGAGGTGGGTGGAGGCTGCTCACTTGCCCACATGTGTGTGGCAAGGGTTCTAGGGAAGATGCCCGTTTCTGTAATACATATATATTTTTTACTTACTAAGTTCCAGCTACAGAACAAGACTGAGTGCGTTGGCAAGTGGCCAAGCTCAGTAACTGGCAGGAAGGGCCTGTCACTTCAATATTCTCGAAAGAAATCCAGTTTTTCCATGAATGGGAGAGGCTGTGGAGGAGGTTGGAGAAGCAAATGCCTGGCTTGTCTCCAAGGCCAGATGTTCTGTAGTGCCATATGTCATGATGGGAAGGCTAGCGTTGGAGCTTACAGAGCACGTCAGGCCCATGCTCTTAGGCTACCACAGCCCTTCCCGAGATCGCTCTTCCTGCTTTCCTGGCCCGCCTCTGTGGTCGAAGAACCCTTATGTGCCACTCAGATCTGCTGCAGTTGGCTAGTGTCCAGCGTGCTGATCTTAGCCAGGACGGATGCTGTGCTACTGGGCAATGCCCGCTGGATCCTTGATATCTGCTCAGCCCAGTCTTGAGCCCACCTCAGAGGAGGCCTTTGCCAGTTTTATTTTTTTCTTACTCAGCCTGGGTTTTGTGGTTATGAAGACACAGCATCCGAAATCATGGGACCCTTGTTTTCGGTGGTGTCTTCATTTCTCCTCTCGGGCTCTATTTTTCCCTCTTCCTTCCCTCCCTCCTTCCTTCCCTCCCTTCTGAAGGTGGTGTGTGTGTGTGGGGGTGTATGTGGAGGCCCAAAGTTGGCATCAAAAGTCTTCCTTGGTCACTCTTTACCTCATATTTTGAGGCAGAGTCTCACATTCTTCAGTTAGTGGGTGACCAGTCAGCCCCCAGAAACCTGTCTTCAGACTTTGTAGGTTCTTGAGAGAAAAGGGACTCCAAGTGATCTTGCTTCCCACCATATTGAATTGGTGGCATAGTCACCTGCAAAAGGAATAAAATAACATGTCACGGCCCTTCTACTGCACACTCTCGCTGACATCTCTGCTGTGCGGCCGTGGTGGGAATGCTGAACTGAAAAACAGGCAGAGCCACCAACGGGGTAACAAACAGAAGCAAAGGCTCTAAGGGTTCTTTCGGGTTTTCTACCACGGTCCTTTATAATCTGTGGAGCCAGGGACCTTTAGAAATAGAAGCATCTTCTCTCACCATCTTCGGAGCATCGTGTGTTGCCATTTTGTTCTGGAAGGCTGACCTAATGACTATCTTTGGAAATATCGTCATTCTCAAGTTAGAATTTGGGTACTTCATTCCTTTCTCCGCTTCTGTGGTCCCTGCCCACACCAAACCTTCCGCTGTTCCAAGAAAGGTTTGGGTGGCTCTTCAGTGGCGTAGCACTGTAAGCAAAGTCCCCATCCTCTTTGCCAGGATCCTGCCTGATCCAACCTAGGTTACCACCTCTGTTCCCACTTTCCCATGAGGCCCCTCGCGATGAGTCAGACCAGTCTCCTGAGTACTTGGCTAGCCTGGCTCAAGTCTTAGACACGCAGCGGGTTTCCATTCTTGATACTACCTGGGTGGAGAGAGCTATTCCGTGTAGAAACCTCTGAAAGCTAGCTCTGCTCGGCTCTCTCTTCAGTGCCATTTCAACTACAGCACTCATCCTTTCTCTGTTCCTCTTTTGTACCCCCATGGCATGTTGGACATATATGGATTTTTTTTTTTTTTTGGCATATTGACGCATCAAACACTCCTTTCTGGATCCCCTCTGTCATTTTCTCTTGCATCAGTATCTTTTATCCAGGCCTGTGTCTTGGGACTGCCTTAACTGGTCTACATTACTGGGACTTCAGACTGGTCAGGGAGCAAGGGTGCGTCTCTCTGTCCTTCAGCCCACTTGCTCCGTGTTCCCATCGCTGTGCTTGCTCACATGCACTCCTTCCTCAACAGCCTAGTGCAGTACTGCTGCCGTTGCTGCCCCTTCTCCTAGGCGAGCAAACTGAGAATCCCAGGCCACCATAGACCTGGGATCTGAGTGTAGGGGGTTGTAGCACCAGGGTCTGGCTTCTTAGCTCATGGGCTGCCTTAATCGTGCCAGGTTCTCTCTCCTGACAGTCTGCACTGCTGTGGGCAAGTGGGGTTTGTTTTTGTTTTGTTGTTGTTGTGTTTCAGTTTTCTCCTCATAAAAACAGAAATAAAAATAATCGGTGCTTCATACAAATGTCTGAGGACAGAATGTTCCGAGTAGGGCCCTTGTAAGAGCTTAGCTGTGTGTCGTACAAGCATCTATTCGTTCTTCCTTACTGACATCATCTAAGTATTATTATTTGTATACTTTTTTTTTAAATCGCCTCTTGTGTGTCTCTGGCCTCTTGGTGACGCTGTGGTTAGGACAATCCAGGTCTCTGCACATGGTAGGTAAGTCCTTCTCTGACAGAGCCCCACCAGCTCTCCTCTCGGGTCACCTTAACCTCCAAGACAGTGTCGTGCACTTGGCTTGTGCCCAGAAAATGCTTCATGAACGCGCACAAAGGTGCTGGGTCTTCCTAGTGGTTCCTGGGAGACAAACTCGAATGTGATGTCTTTGCAGCAGATGTTGATCTCAACTTGACTTTGCTAGTGTCCAGCCTCAGCAGGCTCAGCAGCTTGTGGCAGAGGGTGGTTGGGGGGTAAACCATGGCAGTGTTGGGTAGAGGCTGTAGTCCTCAGCCCTCCTGTTGCCTGCAAACTTTTCCCTTCCCACCCCCTTCCCGGTAGCTCTGTGCCCTGCCAAGCCTGTGCACAAGCCTTGAAATGACAAAGTACCCTTTAGTTAATTGCACAACGGATTGCCTAGAGTTAAAAGTTCTGATTTATATGACTATAGCTCTAACTGCTCAATAACACAGGCCTGTAATCTACTTTCATTTCAAACAGAACGGTGATTTATAGGGCAGCATGCCGCTTTAGCTCAGAAATGAGGTGTTCAACATATGCTCTGTTGACATAAATTTGGAATTTATCGCTGTTGTCAAAACTGCCTGTTGGACAAAGGTGGGTATTAAGGCAATAAATGGCTCAGAATAGTTTTCTGTCACATTTCCTAACCATTGTATTCAGTCTATTTGAGGGAAAAATATATACTTAAAAGTAATCAAATGTCCAAAATCCATGCATCTTGTTTTGAATGGAGAGGAGAGGGAGGATGCAGGAGTGGTGGGGGTGGTGGGGACGCAGAGACAGCAGGAGGGGGAGGGGCAGATGTGGGCGGTGGTGAAGGGAAAGCGGTTTGTGAAGTTATGGTCCATTTAAGAGATTCCACTTTGCTCCCTCTCCCATCCCCATTAGGAGGTAGGCTTTCCTTTCTCATTTACAAAAAGGGGGAAAGAAAAATGAAAGCTCATTAAATAAAAATAGTAACGGACATTTTTATGGGTGGGCTTAAAGCCAGCAATGTCAGTGAGGAGTTAGTGAGCGGGGCTTGGAGAGAGGCAGGCACGGATTTTGTTTATGGGGAAATGAAGGCACCAACTGGGGTTGGGTTCTTTGCTAGGTTGGTGAGTGTTAGCCTTTCACCCAAATGCTCCCCTTCAAGCTTGAAGTTCCTGTGGACTGGGTGAATATTTAATTGGCGACTGATAGCAGTTAAGGAGCTGGTGGGCATTGTACCCCAACCAGGTCCTGAGTGATTTATTATCCACTGTGTGATCAATACCCACCAATCACTCAGCCATCCCCTCACAACGTGTCTTCTCAGTAGCTATTATTCCTGTGCCCTTTGTTAGACTTGAGAATTCAGAAGAATAAGGCAAAGCTGTCTTCTGGTTGCCCATCTAGAAGGCGAGACAGAGAAGAAAGCAAGTGGATGCTCACCCATGCCTCTCGTGCAACCGTAGACACGCCAGCCAAGGCAAGGGATGTGGTTCTGGGGGGGGGGGGAGGCACTAGGAAAAGGTGATACTATCCCATGTGGCCCTTTGAGTGCATGAAGTCCCTCCTGAGAGAACACGAGGTCTTGAGAATTATCCAACCATGGTAGGACTTTATTTGTTTGTTTGTTTGTTTGTTGAGATAGGGTCTCACTGTATATCAATGACTGGCCTGGAACTTCATGTGCAAACAAGGCTGGCTTTGAACTCACAGAATGCCACCTACCTTTACCTCTGGAGTGCTAGGATTAAAGTCATGTGCTACCACACCCAGAGACTCTCTACTTTGTTAATGTATGCTATACTGTTGGCATACAGGTGACTACGGACATACGCCCACTGGGTTTTTTTGTATTGTGTCATAATAATAAATTAACAACAACAGACATTGTTATTGTTGTTGTTATTACCGCAGTGCTATGAATTGAACCTAGGGCCTTGTACTGCTACTGAACCGTGTCCTCAGATCTGTCATGTGTTATAAGAAGCAGAGCCCCGAAGCCTGTCACCACAGCATCTCAGCACAGGAGTACCAGGGCAGGCAGTAGGCAGGACAGGGTGACTTAGTGAAAGGTGTCAGTCAAGGTTAAAAAAAAAAAAAAATCTATCTCCCTTCTTCAACCCTAGTTTCAAGATAAGAACCTGCAGTCACTTGTGGGCTGGTGTGCACCGTGCTGGGAAAGAAAGCAGGCAGCTCCAGGGAGCTGCAGCAGGGCGCTATGGCTTGGGCCGCAGCTGCTCCTTGGGCCCTAGCTCCGTCTGGGTATTATGCATGGCCCGCGAGCTTGTCAGGAGGCAGAGGGGCATGCGAGCTGTCGAGCTGTCTGGTACTTCTCATGAAAACGAGGCCCAGCGGGAAAGAGGATGCATATTTGTTGCCTTTATTTTATTTTTCCTTTTTGTTGCCTTTATTTTATTTTTCCTTTTATCTCTGCCCACATGCTTGGACCATCTCAATGTTGATAAATGTGCGCATTCTCACTCATTCTCTCATTCTCTCTCTCTCTCTCTCTCTCTCTCTCTCTCTCTCTCTCTCTCTCTCTCTCTCACACACACACACACACACACACACACACACACACACACACACGCACGTCTTCATTCTCTGGCTCGTGTGTGTGTGCGCCTCACATATATACAGTCTTGTGCACCCTGAATATGGACACGGATTGTAACCACCCCCTCTGTGTGGCTCACCCCACCACCATCCCTTTGCCACCAACTCCTGTCCTTTTCACACAAAGCTCCCCGTTGGGAAAACTCATAATTTTTACACCACACAGTCTTGACTGGCCATTGCTGGAATTACTGGCTCTTTGAAGTGCTTTCGGCTGGGGCCTTTACAGGCTGTTTTAATTACCTGCAGCTTGCAAAGGGCCTTGCTTGGTCCCGGCCTTTGTTTGTTTGTTCTTTGCAAGGAGTTCGTGTAGAAAGGGAACCTGCTGCCTTCTTCTACACAGAGAAGGGGACTAGACGTTTAGGACCCGTGCACAGAGCTTCTCCTACTTCAGGGTGCTCTGCCTCCTCAGGCAAGCTCAGACAGAGAGGGCAAACTTTACTTGTGGCTTGCCCAGCTGCCAACTCTGTGGGCCCCTCTCTTAGAATTTGCTAGGTATTTTATTTGTTTTGTTTTTGAGATACCTGTGCATGTGCGTAGGCCATGATGCAGGGACTGGATGCGGGGCTGGGGGTGTGGGGTGGGCTTACTTGTGCTAAGCAAATGTCCTGCTGCAGAGTTCCACCCTCAGCACCAAACACTTTCATTTTCAAGCATTACTTTCAAGGTCTACCTTCAGACCTCCCAGCGCAGACAGCAGGGCTGTGAAATCATACAGTCCACTGTTGACCAAATCAAAAGTGGTCACACTTGAGCCAGGATCCCTTTCCGATTTTTCAGCTAAATCTGTTTAGGGAATGGCATCATTCGATGATCGAGTCTGGACTTCAGATACAGGAAGGGGGGTTGAAACAATATACGTGAGAGTGGTCCTCAGTGCGGGTTAGCTGGACTTTTCTTTCCTTGTCTTCATTTGCTTTTCTATTTGATGCTTTTCAAAAGGACTCTTTCAGGGTCTGGAGAGATGGTTCAACTGTGAAGAGTACTTGCTGATCTTGCAGAGGACCCAGGTTCAGTTCCCAGCACCCACATGGCAGCTCCCGACTACTTATAACCCCAGTTTCAGGAGAGTCAACCACTCTTCTGTGACCTCTGTGGGCACCAGGCACACGTATCATGCACATACATACATGTAGGCAAATGCTCATATTCATAAATAAAAATCTTTAAAACTTCATAAAAAATCACAGTGACTCTTTGTGGTTCCTGTTGAGCCTGAGTGTAGTCTGTCCTCTGTGCAGGTAATGAACTAGAATGCCAGGGGAGCATGGGGCTGCGTCCCTTGACCACTGCCTACATGGCAGAAGGACTCTTTAATCATTTAGTCTAAAGCCATGTTGTGGAAGCTGTGAGCATTGCTGATGGAGATGTAGACTGGTTCCTCAGTGTGCTGAGCACAGAGAATGCATTATGGCGACAGCCAATTCCATCCCTAGGTATGTACCCGACAGAAGTGAAAATGGTCTGTCGGTCACAGGTTCAAACTTGCACGCTGATGCTCATAGCAGTGGTGTTTGCGACATCCACAAGGTTGAAACAGCCGCCTGCCCATCATCTGGTGACTGGATATACAGGGTGTGGTACAGACATACAATAACATGTATTCCGGTATACGGAGGAAGGAGGTAGCCTGTGTACGTCTGCTATGGAGAAAACTTGAACAAGTGTGTTCTCTGAGAGAAGTGAGATCTAAAGGGACCTGTCTTGTGTGATGTACACATCAGTGAAATGTTCAAGATAGGTGAATGCACAGAGGTTAGCTAGAGGCTGGGCTTGAACAGAAGAGGGAAGGGCAGCCATTGTTAGCGTAGGGAAAATATTCTAGAATCAGATAGCAATGACGGGTGCACACTTCTGTGAATGTACTAAAAGCAAACCCTCTCAAAAGTACACATTGAAAAGGTCAATTGTGGGGTATGTGGGTAATATCTCAGTAAAGTTCTGTTTAGAAATACCCACTGACTGTGTCCCAGGCTTCCTGCCAGGTTCTGACAGCGCACCGCATAGCTTCTGCCTTGACAAAGCTTGCAGTCTAGGTGAGATAAGGAATAGCGAATGCCCACTGGGCACCTGCAGAGAATGTTAGACCCCGGAAAGGAGACTGAGAAAGCGCAGTCACAGAGCACTGTTGGTACAGAAGCTACCCCGGCAGGCTGTGCCTCTGGGACAGTCCGGCTTATGTGGGAGTTGGCACACAGGTGCGTAGCAGACACAGCATGGGCATTCGCAAGGAAAGAGTCAACGTGACCTCCCTGCAGTGCGTCCTGAAGCCTGTGTGAGGTGATCCTGGAAGTGGAGTGTGGGGGCCATTGTTCCACTTCTTTGCCTTGGGGCTTCTCTGTGCTTCTCTGTAGCTCAGGTTGGAAGAGTCTAGTCCAGTGTATCTTTTCTGGCTGGTGGTTTTCAGAAAGCCCCTTCAGTGTGAAATAAGGTACGGTCTCCTTTTGGGACTAAATAACCGGAGGTGACTTAATTGTGTGTTTCCTCCTCCTCTTCCTCCTCCCCCTCCTCCTCCTTCTCTTCCTCCTCCT
>NC_034599.1:43871337-43879426 GCF_900095145.1 Mus pahari | reverse complement strand
TGTATGTATGTATGTATGTATGTATGTATGTATGTATGTCTTAATCCCTCTCTCTTTCCCTCCTCTCTTCCTCTTTCTTCCTCCCTCCCCCTCTCCCTTCCCTTTTTCTTTTTTCCTCCCTCCCCATTCGTTCCTTCCTTCCCTCTCTCCCTCCCTCCCTCCCTCCTCCCCCTCTCTCTCTTTCTTTCTTTCTTTCTTTCTTTCTTTCTTTCTTTCTTTCTTTCTTTCTTTCTTTCTTTCTTTCTTTCTTTCTTTGACTGAGTCTCACTGTGAGTAGCCCTGGCTAGCCTACAACTCTCTATGTAGACCAGGCTGGCCTCAAAGTCAAGAGACCCTCTGCCTCTGGAGTTCTAGGATTCAACGTTTTATTATTATTATTTCCTCCTTGTTCTAGAAGAAGGTGGTGTTTTTTTGCAGGGGGAGTAGGTTTTGTTTTGTTTTTTAAAATAACAATCTGTCTCAAAACTGACAAATCTCAATCTCTATCTCAAAACTGAAAAAAAAGGTAAAAAAAATTATGTATCCCCCCCTTTATTAAAACGACAATAATTTCCCCACTGTGATTTGATGTCCATAGAGATAACCTGCCTAGCTCATTGCTGGTGTTCACAACTGATGGAGAGAGCCTGGCTCTCCAGCTCAGAAACCTCATAGAAAAGTAATCTAATTTTCAGTGTAGTAAGCGGGAAGAATGAGGTAATATACATTAAAAGGCTTTTCAGAGCGGCTTAATTCTGAAGGCATGGGCTTGCGGGGGCTTTAAGAGGCCCCGTTAGTCTCCACAGTGGTCCGAGTTTGCAGATGGGTCCCTAGGATGTACAGGCAGCATCCTGGTCCCCTGGATGAAATGGAAACCCAAGAAAAAAAATTCCTGATAACCAAGAGGCAAAGACAACTCCTATACCAGGGCAACACTGGGAGATCCCCCAAAGTGTCTGCAGGGTGTTCAGAGCTGTTTTCATAGAAACTGGCTATTTGTGCTGGAGAAAAACCTTGTGTGGGAGACAGAGAGAAAGATTTAAAAAGAATCAGGCCCTGCTCATCCATAACTGTAGCCCGATTCCCTTATAGGGCCCTGAGGAACTGGAGAGAATGCATTGGATTTATTTTTGTTTCCCCCGGGCTGACTCCATTTAGCATGCACCACAGTACCCTGTTTTGGGTTTGGAAGACGCTCAGGCACACTATAAATCTTGAAGCTTTTTACTATTTTTCTTCTCCTCTCATTTTCTTTTTCCTTTCTTTCTTTCTTTCTTTCTTTCTTTCTTTCTTTCTTTCTTTCTTTCTTTCTTTCTTTCTAACACGCACACAACTTTTCTTCTTTGTTAAAAGAAAAACTACAAACGCGTGTATTGATTCCTGCCTTCAGATCTTAACTGCCTCGGCTGTAATACCTTGCTTACATCTGCCAGGTTTTTGTGCAGTGTTGCAACATCTCCTTAATCCAGTGAGCATAAATAGAACATTTCAGTCATATTTGGCTACCAGCAACTTCACAGATAAGCATGCTAAGACCTTGTTGAAAGAGACTGTATGTGATTGTGCATGATACCATCAGCCCACAGCCCAGAGCCCAAATGAAAAACTTTTGTTCTTGGTGAAATTTGTTGATAGAGATATTTCAAATAAATGACTTGGGAGAACTCAGTATTTTAAAACAAGGGGTAGGTTATGTTAACAGCCAGGAGCCCAGGCCACCCAATGCTTAGAGACCCTGAGGGTCCATCTTAGAACACTTTCTCAGGGAGATAGATCAGTGCATTACATTGTCACTTCCTGTACTGCCCTTCCCCCTCTTTTTCTTCAGTTTTCTCTTCTTGAGAAAGTTCTCATTAAATATAGTCTTGACTATTTAATCAGGCTGTCCTTGAGCTCACAGAGATCCACCTGCCTCTACCTCCCAAATACTGAGATTAAAGGCGAGTGCTACCACCACCTGCCTTCCACCGCATCTTTTAAAACAGGGTCTCACTGAATCCAGAGTCCATCAACTGCTTGGATCAGCTAACCCGTCATCTCTAGGGATCTGCCCATCTTTTCCACCTTCCCAGTAGTAGGCTCACAGATGTGCAAGACCACACCCTTCTTTCATGTAGGAGCTGAAGGTCTGATCTTAGAGGTCCTTGGGCTGCACTTTACCCACAGAACCATCTCTCCAGGCCTCAGATGCTTTTTGAAGGATAGGACTATCCCATCTCCTCATCAGTCAGCCAGATAGCGGTCAGTGATGTATGCATGGCTTTCATTCTGAGAGCCCGTAATAGGGATGGAGAGGAGATTTCTCTCGTGGGCAACAGGTACAGTTACCCTTGTACTGAAGTGGGTGGGCATGTGTATAGAGGGAAAGCAGGCTTCTCCATCTTCTACACTTCCCCCTCAGATTCCCTTTTAGGCTTGTTTCCATCCTTTTAGTAAGGCACATTGTGCATTACATGTGCGTGTGGCGTGCATTACATGTGCGTGTGGTGTGGACCCCTCACGAAGGGGACAGGGTACAGCCAGTGTAGCCTGCGTCAGCCCCACCACCTTGCAGTTTGTAAAGCTGACTATTAAGAATCTGTGAGATCATCTTGGTCTCCTTGTGCCTGCCAGCGAAGATGCGAATGACTGGAGAGACAAGAGATCTGACCGAGGATGTCTGCTATGTCCTGGGATACCTGGAGTGAAAAACCACTGTCCTGCTCCCAGCCCGGTAGACACATAAGCCTGGTCAGCACATAGCTTCTATTGAGATGATTCTTGAGAAAGCATGGCTCTCTGGTATTCTTTCTCCTTCCCTTACAGAGACTCCAAATCAACCAGAATGGCCCCTTGTCTCTCATCTTCCGTGAGCCCGCATCCCTGGCAGACCTGCAGCAGGGAACGTGTTAACCAATACTGTTTGTTCTCATTGTTTTTAAAATCGCTTCTTTGAAATCCTTGGCTTTTATTAGTATATTTACTTTATGGCATACATAAAGATCTGTATTAAAAAATAAATTGTGTTGTAAAAGCATTGGGTAATGTTTATTAATATTGACTAGTCAAAGAGCCATGGACTATATTGCTAGAAGGATAATTCGTAGTAATACCAGCTATGCATGTGAAGCTTGTCAAATGACTGTCTAATCTTTTTAAAAGGAAGCGGTTGAAAGGACAATTTCCCTTCTGTCTTGAGAAAATGAAAGGGACCCTTGCCTAGCTGAGTCTGGAACTGTCTTTGCCCTTCTCCCGGGGCTCGAGCATGCTCTCCAGCACCAGGCAGGTGCACGGGACTGTGTGGCAGTGGCCAGGTGTGTCTCTGTCTTAGAGCAGTTAGAGACCAACTCCTCTAGAAACTCTGTGTCTCTGTCTGCTTCCTTCTGCGTTGAAGGCGGAGATGGAACCGTGATTCCCGTCCTTAAGCTTGGAGTTCTGAGGATCATAGAAACAGCTTAGTCTTGAGTGATGTATAGCACAGTGACACCAGGAGTGACTAATGACCCCTCTCGGAATATGACACTGCTGGTGACATTAAGAAACATTCTCTGGGAAGATCTAATGTCACCCTTAGAAGGTAGGGAACATTCGTCAAGTGTCCTCGGGCCCTCTGAAGGGCTTGCTTTGGCTGAGGGTGGAGGTCTGTGGTAACACTTACTGATCAGGGGTTTCCTTTCCCGTGAAGCCCCATGCAGAAGGCTGAGCATGCTAGTAAATGCTGTGATCCCGGCATTCGAGAGGCCGAGGCAGGGGGATCATGAGCCTGGAGCTAGCCTGGGCTACAGAGTGAGTTCAAGGTGAATCAGGGTTACGAACCTTGTGTCAAAAGCAAAAACACACCGAGGAAGTAGACGGGCACCAAACCTGCAGAAAATGTAGGAGGCCGGGATGGGTAGTATACATAGCCTCCATTTCCCTGGAAGTTGGCATTGTAGAGGAAATCTCTAGTGGGCTCATCTTTGTGCCAGCACTTCCTCAGAATACTGTTGACTGGGTGACCTTTGACCTTTGACCTGTGAAATCAGGGTCTGTGAGCCTCAGACTTAAGATTTTTTTTTTTTTTTTTTTTTTTAAAAAAAAACCCACAACAGTCTTGAGGAAGGTGAGAAAACCCAAGACTGAACTCTCTTCCTTCTCTCAGCTTAGCTGCTGTTTAAAAAAGGTGAGCGAGCCCAGCTAGAAGGTTTTGCGGCTGTGTTGAGAGTCTGTTTCTTTTGGTGCTGGAAGCTTTGGCCTAGTTCATGATGTCCCCACAGGGAGAGATTGGCTGGGAGTCAGTGTTTGTTGACAGAGAGGCCCCGGAGGTTCGCATGGGGGTTAGCTGGCTTCCCCTGTGAGTAGGGACCTTCGAGAGAGTTGTTGCTCTCGCATGAGCTTCAGGCTTTTGGGAGTGCATTTAGACCCAGGTCTGGATGTCATTCACATACAGCCTTGTGGCTGCCATAGAATCACCAAATGGGTCAAATCCTGTCAACTTTGACGTATCCAGAATCCCCTGAGATAAAGAGTCTCAAGGAGGGATGGCCTCCATTGGCTGGCTGGTGTGCGTATCTGATTGGCTGTCTTCGTTTATGTAAGGATGAGCTTCTCCGTGTGTGAGTGGTACCATTCCCTAGGCAGGGGGTCCTGAGCTACCTAAGGGTAGAGAAATGGAGCCCAGCACAGGCAGGCAGGCAGGTGAGCCTGCAGGGTTCATTTCTCCCTGCTGCCAACTGTGGATGTGCCCAGCTGCTTCCAGCTTCTCATGCTGTGACTTCTCTGTGACGGTGGACTTGAACCTGGAATTGTAAGCAGATATAAACTACGTTCTCCCCCTCATAGCCTCCTTTTGCCAAAGCATGTTATCATAGTAACAAAAATGAAACTAGAACATGTGGTCGTGAATTAGAAGGCAGACACCCTAGCTGGGGTTTGGGTTGCAGACCTGTCAACCCGGTCTCCTCTGGAGGCTGAGACCCTAGGAGGACAACGGGAGTTCAAGGCAGCCTGGTGACCTAGGGAGATCCTGTAGCACAATGAAAAAAACTAAAGGGGATGCATGCTCAAGGTTTTTAGTCCCTAGTACCACCAAAACAAACAAACAAACAAACAATAACAAAATTGCCAGTGTCAGGGGGCTACATACCATAAACAGTTTAGCCTCTGACCAGGCCCTGAGTGAACTGGAAGAATCATTTGTGCCTTATTGGCCTGGTCTGAGCATTAGTTCAGAAGATAGATCAGTTAACCCAGAATGGGTCAAACATTGTCCAGTGTCTGGCTGGGCATTCTCTGCCAGTGGCTTGTCCTAGTTCCCAGGTTCCCTGTTTTGATCTCTTCTCCCCCAAACTCACAGGTCACACGATTTCAGCTTCCTCTCAGCAGAGTGAGGGAGTGCAGCCCTTGGTAGAATCGAGAGCTTTTCCCTTCTTGATAGCTAGTGGATAAGTCCCATCTTTGCCCTTTATCCCTATACAAAACACGAGAAGAAATGTGGTGTGGCCGGTACTGGGCCTTGAGCTCCTTCATTGCCCCAATCCACAAGCCGAAGTCTCTAGTCTTTTTCTTTTGGGGATACCCTGAAGCCCCTCCTCATCTTGCCTCCTTGGTCTTATCCTGGGTGGAAGTGGACAACTCCTGTAGAGGGCGTGCATTTAGGGCTCTCTTAAGGTTAGGACCAGCTGTCTCTAGGGATTGAGGTAGAGAAGAATGGAAGGGCCGATCCTTGATAACACGCATGTTCTTGTGCTGTCCCTTTTAAACTGGGTTGATGGAGGCCTATTCTGGATGCGTGAGGTTGGTGTGAGGCTCAACATCTATCCTTCCAGTAAATTACCATAGGCCTTCCTTGTATGGATGTCAAGAGACACAAGATAAAGTCTGGTTCTGGAATGGGGGCTGCCTGGGTAGCTGTTGTACTCAGATTATTTCTAAGATAAAGAGAATATATACCTATACCTGCTTTTCTTAGAGGGGTTTCTTTGGTCTTGGACAGTCCCTTTAAAATGTGTCTTAGGAAGCAAAGGCAAGATAGACATAGCATCTGTCACTGAACAGTCAGTGGTCCAAACCAGAGAGAATCTCCATGAAATGCAGACTCAGTGAACACAGACATGGTCCCACTGACAACCTGGCCAGAGTGGTTTTATTAGTGAGAGCTACATTGGAGAGAACAAGGAGCGAAAGTGAGCCCTTCTCTTGTGCCACTAAAAGGTTCAGATTTGTGTAGATCTAAGTTCTCACAGTGAAGTTCTCTCTCTTTCCTGAGGAAATAGCTAGAGGTGTTCAGTCATTAACTTTTTTGTCTTCTTGGGGATTAGTGAACTTCTGTTCCCTGCACGGTGAGTTACTTTTCAATCACATCGTTGTCTGAGACAGATGGAACCACTCTAGAACCAGGTGACTTTCAAAATGGCGGCCGTCAGTCTAGCTTCCTCCTGGAGAGTGAACACATGTGGGCACTCCATCATCAAGGGAGGCAGGGCAGAGAAAGAACTTAAGCCCTGTGAGGACAGGACAGGACTGGGTAGATGGGTTGAACATAGCCAGGAGAAAGGTCAGATTTGGCATTTTGGTCAAAATCTCTGCAGAATGTGGTGGCAGTGGGTAAAGAGAGGTGGCCTAGGACAAAGATGGGATTTAGGTGGGATTCTGTCTTGGCATTCTCTGAAGGCTGTGCCGGAGTCTGCTGGTTGCTGCGTCTGTAGAGTGTACTCATTTCTTCTCGCCACTTAGGCTCTCTTGGAATTGAGAGAAGCTTCCGTTTTAGATCTTCTTCCTTGCTGTGTAAACAGTAACTATTTTATTATTTTTTTTAAATGAGCTAACTTCGTATAGGGCGCCGTTGACGTTCCAGGCCAGCCTGTGAAGTCGCCCCTCTTTCTGTCTTGAACTTCGTATGCTTTGTCTGGCTCTCCCTCTCAATGGTGACCTTTGTCCTTGCTACATGAGATCTCCCACGGATGCCATGCTGGGTCTCTGGGAACCTGTGTGGGGCACTGAGTTAGTAGGTCAGTTTCAGGGACAGCGTGCTACCCCTGAGAATTGGGTAAGAGAGAATACATGTGTTACTGAAGAAATGGTGACTGAAACTAGATGAGAAGGTTTTAAAGTGAACAGATTGCTAGGCTGGGTTTAGCGTTTTCTTTGCTATGACCTGGGTGTCACAGTACATTACAATTGCCAGCAACATGCAGATCATGGCCCAGGAAAATAACTGTCCCTTTCAGGAACTCCTTGGAGGCAAAGTCAAATAGGATATAGCTGAGACTTTTGAATAATTAAACTTATCCCCACCTACAATTTTAGTTACTAAGCTATGTCATTTTACAAGTGAGAAAGAATTTGATAGCTGGGTGTGGTAGTGCACACTTTTGATCCCAGCACCCGAGAGGCAGAGGCAGGCAGATCTTTTGAGAGCTCAAGGCCAGCCTGATCTACAGATCAAGTTTCAGGCCCATCAGCCCCTCATAAAGACCCTCTATCTCAAAAAAGTAAAATATAATTCAAGTGGGTGTGACAATATGACTTGCCCAAGGTCTTTAAACCAGCCAAGGGCTGGGTCAGGTAAGAGTTGGTTTCACATCTGTGTGCTTAGCCTTCCTCCTTATGCCCCACAAAACGTTTACAGGAAACAGGCTGGAATCCATCACCTTTCACACAGAGCCAGTCTGGTTGGCAACTGGAAGAAAAGTCACTTTCAGCAATTGCTGAGCAAATCATCCCATATGGGGGGGGGGGGGAAGGCAATGCTGTTACTTAAGAGTGTTGATCGGGGTGAGAGATTTGATCTGGAACTCTGGAGGAGGAGTTGAGTGTAGGCTGTTGGGGGTGCTCCCCAGATGTGAAGACTGACCATCCACAATCCTTTGGAAAGACAAATGCATATGGGGTCCTCCTATGCCTCCAGGCACAGACACCCCTGGAAGCTAACAAATCATAAATGATTAGAAGGTAAAAATCAGCTGGACCCCACTCCTAATCAGCTTTCAGGAAAGCACCTGGGAAACGGCCCCCGAAGACTCTTTGTGTTGTGTAGATAGATCCCTTAGATGGGCGAATATTTATCGTGCCCAGGCAAGGGACAGGAGTGTCCCATTATGCTCTGTCGTCTCCCCCCCCCCATGTGTGTGTGTGTGTGTGTGTGTGTGTG